>NW_017308116.1:248516-256115 GCF_000935625.1 Nanorana parkeri | reverse complement strand
TTTTACTGTTGGGGGGGCTACGGTGACATATCTGTGGTCTAAACAGACCCCTGACATTTCCCTTTTGAAATAGAAAAAGAAATTGAGGACACAGAGTCCTCAATTTCTTTTTCTGCAGCCTCAGCACTCAATAAATGGGAAGCACTCACATTAGTACAGAGGCTTACCATTCAAGTCAGAAACTGCTGATAGTAAAATATTTACTATCACCAGTTTATGAATGGGGAGAAGCCTCTCTAGTGAGTGCTACTCCCTATTCAGAAATTCATGAATGAACAGAAAGTGATGTAAATCACTTCCTGTTCATTCATAATTGGGGACACATAGTACTATGTGTCCCCAATTATTTACAAACACCGGAGTGATCAGACGATCACTCCGGTGTTTGCTCTGCACAGGAGGATCGATAAATATCAATGATACTTACCGATCCTCCGCTCGGCCACGCAGAGAGCCGCTGTCATCCGGAAACTGACAGGATGACAGCGTCTCCATTATACTCACCGCTCGGCCATCCTGACATTGCGGCTTCTCCCGGCCAGCCGATGTTCGCTCATCCGCCCTCCCGCCGGTGACTTTTCATCGGATCTCCGCTGCCACAGACCCTACGGAGGGGGGGGGTTGCACCCGGTATTTTCGTTAATAGCAGTCATCAGGGCTTGTTGTGAGCTTATAGCAGAACTGTAAATGCCAGGTCCGTATGGCATACGTCCTTGGCCAGCCGGGAACTCTTGTTTCTCCGTATGGCAAACGTCCTTGGCAGGGAAAGGGTTAAGACTATTAATATACAGTCCTTAAACAATCCATCTAGGTGCGCAAGTTGATGACTTCTGTCTTTTGTATTATATATTATAGGATGTGTACTGTATTAATTATAGGTTTGACACTACACACGGTAATTCAAAGTATTGTGGGGAACCCCAGGGGTACACATGCGTCTTCAACACAGTCCGATATAAATAAACGTTTTTATTTCATCCAGCGGTAACAGAACAAACAGCTTTCTTCAGCAAAACGGTAAAGTAAAGGGCTTTCCTCAGCAAACATAAAGATAAAGTCCTTCAATAAGATTGCACTGCGTAGTGCGTTTAGGTGATCTCACCAAGATAGAGTCCACTTGCTCCTGAGCAGCCACACACACACACAGACCTTTCTGTCTGTCTCTCAGCTTCCTCACTCCTCTCTCACCTGTGTTACCTTTTAACAGGAAGGGCTCTAGGGGAAGTACCTGCCCTCCCAAGTTAACCCCTTCTTTGCTCTCAGCCCTGCTGACTCACCACAGTATCTAAAGATCTCTCACCACTGTGCCCACTTTCTGTGATATTGAATGAGTTGTCTTCAGCACTGGAGAATTGGTGTTGTGTTAGATTTTTGTACAAGCCTGATACATGTCAGCACAGAAGCAGTAGTCAGGGTAGTACTAGGGTTAGGGTTAGGATAAGAGTTAAATGCCAATTCCAGACAAAACTTGTCATTTTTGTTTTAGTATATATATGCGTAGTGTATATGTGTATATATACATATATACACACACACACACACACACACACACACACACACACACACACACACACATACATATACTTCATCTATCTGCAGTGAATCTGTTTTCTTTAAAGGCCTAGCTATTGTTTCGTTTGCTTATCACATCTCACATGGGGGTAAACAGCAACCTCATTTCAATCCTCCAATCAGGTTATGCCCAATGTACATTTGGTAGCTACTGTTCAGAAAGGAGGATATGTTCTTTTACCTGGAACACAAAGGCATGATGCTGAGAGGTAAACCACCACCATACTTGTACTGTACATTGTCTTGTATTGTAAATATTGGTTTGTGTGTTATTTGTAAATATGTAACCCTAACCAATATACAGGTGAAACTCGAATAATTAGAATATGGTGCAAAGTTCATTTATTTCACTAATGCAACTTAAAAGGTGAAACTAATATATGAGATAGACTCATTACATGCAAAGCAAGATAATTCAAGCCGTGATTTGTCATAATTGTGATGATCATGGCTTACAGCTCATGAAAACCCCAAGAACCCCAAATCCACAACCTCAAAAAAGTAGATTATTACATGCAATCAATAAAACAAGGATTGTACATAGAACAATATCGGACCTCTGAAAAGTACAAGCATGCATATGTACTCAGTACTTGGTTTGGGCCCCTTTTGCAGCACTTACTGCAATTACTTTTGCACGATATTCTAATTATTCGAGTTTCACCTGTATGTATATTGCTGATGGAACTACTTATTTTTTCTAAGAATCCTCAGATCTAGGGGTGTTTTTAGTTCCCAGTGTAATAACAAATAGAAATACAAATGCGTAACATTTTAATTCAACCACACATTCCAAAATGTAAAAATGTGTTAAGGGAGAAGTTAGGTGTAAAAGCATCATTAGCTGTTTCAATAAGTATTAGGGTGGGGGCAATGGTGTATGGTTTGTTTTAATATTATGTTCAGGATTAAGTGCTGGGGAAATATTCAATTGATTCTTTTACAGATTCTTTTAAGTGTTAGGATTTTTGATTCTCATTGCCAAATCTACACTGGGAACTATAACACTAGACTCAGACTTCTAATTTTAAGAATTTTCTATTCTCTGCTCTGCCTTTAGTACATGTTATCAGCAACTTCACTCCCTTCTCTGCTTCCTTACAGGTACCAAACTTTCACAATATATTATTTTTCCTATGTTAGCCTCATTAGTTGAACTCTAAAAACAGCAATCTGCTGTGCATGGAGACACCTTGCCAGTCCCTCATTGCAACCTACAGCTGCCATGAGTGGCCAAAAAAACTTGGGCTTGTGAGCTGGTACACATTTACACAAGCATGCTTCCACTAGGGAGCCTACAAGCATTCTAAGAGCCAAGGTTTTACAGTAGGCTAACCAAAACTAGTAAACGTTATCGCTGTACAAGCATACAATAAATGTAATCTATTTATATATATTTTAGTAAAATATATTTTTATTTTATATCTTAACACCTATTAGATTGAACTCGATGGACTTGTGTCTTTGCTCAACCTAACTGTGTAACATCTATCTTGGGTACAACCAGTTAAACCACCTGACATAGAACATAATGCCATTGTTCAGCCAAATATAAGGTAAATAAATGATTAATAATTAGCAAGCACTAACTATATATTTTTTAAAGGTTATCAAGTCCAGTATAAGGGACTAGAGCATTGATGACAGCTTCTGTCTTGGTTTGGGAAAAACCTTCATAAATAAATTTGTATTTTAAATCGCAATACAGTATACCACCAATTACATTCTTATCTACTGTTCCTTAGTAGGATGCTATGAACCCCTTTGTAATTTAGCCAAGCATTAATGCGCATCATGGCATCTATCTTATGCTTTGATCAAAAGGCACTGGGAATATTTTAGGCATCTTTCTAAAAGAAAAATGTTTTTTTTTCCTTAAATAAACTAGTTATCTTGAAAATTGCTATTGTATGAAAGTACATTATTACAGATTATAAAGGGATTATATGTTCTCATGGCTACTAAGAAAATGATCTATTTGCTAAAAGCATTTTTTTGGAAAAATAGCTGAAAGTTAAAAAGAGCAGTTTTTTTCATGAATAAAAATATTATGTCCATTTTACTACAAGCTGGGTTTATTATTATTATTAATATTATATAATCTGAAATACTAGTTTTGTTTTTCTACGGGCGGGCATTAGAAACAGGGGCACATGTAACACTGTTGTTTCTGGTCACCCAGTGGCATGTCTGTAAAGCCAACACAGCTGCGCTGTGTTGGCCAAGTGCTTAACTGGAATTGTACTTAGCCAATGCTGTTTAGCTGCTAGAACCCGAAATTTTGTGCTACTGCTCGCAAGTTTCCTGAACAGAGGTGTGCAGACAATTCTACTTTTGAGTCAGTACAACTCTGTTCAGCAATGCAGAAAGTAACTCAGAGTGACTGCTTCAGCAACTTAACATCAGGAACATGCTGTATATCTCCTATCCACCACTTTAGCAGGTGCATATCACCTCACTCCTACCCACCTAAAACCCCCTCCCCTGTCAAAGCACCCCCTACCTACTACATCCCACCAGATAAAATTGCTTGCTATCCACCTCATCCCCCTGCCTTGTCACAGTGCCTTTAAGCCTATACCTTACCACCTCTTCACCAGAGTACCCACCTCACAGTGCCCCTTACCCACCTCAGCACTCTGCCACAGCACCTCCAACCCCTCCACCTCACCCCCCCCCACCACCACTGCACCCATTTTAAAGTGCCTCTCACCTACCCCACCCCCTTGCTTTGCCACAGCACCTCCCCCCCCTGCACCTCACCACCCCCTCCCACCCACTTCACTCCATGTAATTAAGTGTATACCTAAATATAGTATATCAACAAACAGTAAAAAGGAATTGTATATATTTTTGCTGTGACTTTTGTATATTGAAAAATAAATCAGCCTACATACTGTATACTCTGCTGCTCATGCAGTGAATCCAAATCTGCAGTTTGTTTGGTAGGTGAGATTATATAGGTGAGATTATATGCCATAGACTGCCATTATTAAAGAGATTCTGGGATGAATTTAAGAAAATCATGATCAAAACATGCCTTCGCCAGAAAAAAAATTGCTCTATGGTGCACATGTGTATTACCTCAAGTACAATGACATGTAATAATCTACTAATGTCTAAGATCAAACTTCTTTTTTTTTATAAATTCTTTTATTTAACAGGCGTTTAACAAATACAAATAGACATAAACAAAAAGGGTGTACACAAGGGGAACCAAGCCCCAGCTCAACGATAGTGGACACAGCCACTGAACATATGTGTTACATGAACAAAAATCCACAGAACAACATTTAAGGCACTTATCGAGGTAGTATCTCGTGCATTGCGGTATCCAGGGGGAGGTGCAGCATGATAGCCTGTGCATTACCAACTGGACGGGTGCGTACTCTACTGCGGGGCCGAGGGTACGGGGAAGGACGTGGGGAAGAGAGATTGGGGCGGAGTGGGGCCTATAGCGGGCGGCAAGAGAGGGGATGGGTCCGGGTAGAGGAAGGTGTGACGGGGCGAACCGGTGTGCTTCTCGAGGTGTGGTTTCCACTCAAGATCCCATGATGGCACTGTATTCGGATGTTGTGGTGAAGTCGGACCAGTAAAACCATGTGGTCGCAAATTTGGATGAGGTACCCTTTACTGAGCTTGTGAGGTCCTCCATGGTGCGGACGTCATTAATTTTAGTGAACCAGAGTTTGAGTGAGGGTGGATTCTCCTGTTTCCATAGCAATGGAATACAGGCACGGGCGGCATTTAGTAAATGTATCAGCACTGAGCGTGAATATCCCTTTAAGGAGAAGTGATTATGGTGGAGGAGAAAAAATGCTGGGTCCTCAGGGATGTGATGGTCGGTGAATTTCTGGGAAATCCTCCGTACCTGGGACCAGAAGGGAGTCAGTCTCGGGCAGGACCAGAACATATGGAGCATGTCTGCAGGGAAGGATCCGCACCTCCAACACACGTCAGGGACCTCGTTATACATCAGATGAAGCCTGTGGGGAGTTCTATACCAGCGGGTCAGAACCTTGTAACCAGATTCCTGGTATTTGTTACAAATTGACGACTTCAGGGATAGCCTCAGCAATCTGGTCTGCTCATCTTGTGAGAACTGGACCCCCAGCTCCCTCTCCCATTGTCCTATGTAAGGAAGCGGTGATACCTGGTCTGCCTCCAAGATTCATTTGTAGCATCAAGATAAAGTCTTAGGTAAGGGTCCTATGTCCAGACAAGTGCGTTCAAAGTCCGATGGGACTCGGGTATACACGGCTGGATAAGGTAGTGAAGAAAGGAAGTGGGAAAGCTGAAGCTGTCGCCAGTAACCGGGTTCTCCCAGTGACGTGTCCATTAAGAGGTCCCGTAGGGAGATGCATAGCCCGAAATCGACCCAGGGCCGTGAGGCGGCGGAATAAGCCGTCCTCAAGACCCGGGATGAACTCCAGGTTTCCCATGACCGGGTACATGGGCGAAGGAGAGGGGGATAGGCTCCTCTCTGTAAATGCCCTCTGCGCCATCTGCCATGTAGGGCCCACCGTCGGGTGTTTCCTGAGCTGTCCAGGGAGAGCTCCTGTACACCACGGTAGGGTCGGCAGGGGGATTGAGGTAGCAGACTGCTCCAGAGCCACCCAGGGTTTGGTGTCGCTATGTCGGCACCAGTCTACCATGCGAGTCAAGTGAGATGCCATGTAGTAAAGGTATAGGTCCGGTAGAGCTAGACCTCCTGCCTGTTTGGGGCATCTCAGGATTGCCAGACTAAGTCTGGGGGTCTTACCTGCCCAAATGAATCGAGTAATCGCAGCCTGTAGCGCGCGGAAATAGGAGCGGGGGATAAAGATGGGGAGGGCCTGAAAGGGGTACAGGAAGCGTGGGAGAATATTTTGTTTAACCACATTACAGCGGCCCGTCCAGGAAAATGTGTGTCGTGCCCATCCAACTAGGTCCGATCTGACCTTCTGAAGTAGGGGAGGAAAATTAATACCGTATAATTGCGTCAGGTCCCTAGGTAGCCTCACCCCTAGGTATTTAAGGGAAGTAGAGGACCATTGGTAAGGAAAGGTCTCCTGGATACGAGCTAACATCCGCGGGGGAACCGTCAAGTTCAGGGCTTCTGATTTTTGGGAATTGATATGGAAGTTGGAGAGTTCGCCGTAGTGGCGAAACGTTGATATTAGGTTTGGCATTGTGGTGACCGGTGACGAAACAAAAAACAGCAGGTCATCTGCATATGCAGCAACTTTGTGTTGGTGGGACCCCATGAAGATACCCCGGATGTCCGGGTTGGCCCGGACGGACCGTAGGAGTGGTTCGAGTGTCAGGGTAAAGATGAGCGGGGAGAGCGGGCATCCCTGCCTCGTGCCATTACTTATGCCAAAGGGATCAGAAAGAACCCCGTTGACATTCACCCTGGCCGTAGGTCCAGAATATAGAGCGAGTATCCAGGAGAGCATACCCGGGCCAAGCCCGATGTGTTCCAATGTGAGGCGTAGAAAAGACCAGTCGACCCTGTCGAAGGCCTTCTCTGCGTCGGTCGACAACAGGAAGCTCGGGGAGGTCTTCGACCGGGCCGAGTGGATGAGATTGAGGGCCCGAATGGTGTTGTCCCGGGCCTCCCTGCCAGGGACAAAACCAGATTGGTCCGGGTGTATCAGGGAGGGCAGATGCGGCTGGAGTCGCGTGGCAAGGACCTTAGCGAATAGCTTAGTGTCGATATTTAAGAGAGAGATAGGGCGGTAACTTTGGCACAGAGTCGGGTCTTTTTCAGGTTTTGGGATAACCGCGATGTGGGCGGATAGGGCGTCCCTAGGGAGGGGATGGAGTTCTCTGACAGAGTTCCAAGCAGCAAGCATCCGTTCATTGAGGATGGCCGTGAATTTTTTGTAATAAGCAAGGGTGAAGCCATCGGGGCCCGGGGCTTTTCCTGTATTGGTCTGCTTGACGGCCAATTCCAACTCCAACAGTGATATAGGGCTCTCCATGGAGGACCGTATCTCAGAGGGGAGACGGGGCATACCAGCCTCCTCCAGATACGTCCGGATG
>NW_017308116.1:229883-245484 GCF_000935625.1 Nanorana parkeri | reverse complement strand
GAGGGCAGATGCGGCTGGAGTCGCGTGGCAAGGACCTTAGCGAATAGCTTAGTGTCGATATTTAAGAGAGAGATAGGGCGGTAACTTTGGCACAGAGTCGGGTCTTTTTCAGGTTTTGGGATAACCGCGATGTGGGCGGATAGGGCGTCCCTAGGGAGGGGATGGAGTTCTCTGACAGAGTTCCAAGCAGCAAGCATCCGTTCATTGAGGATGGCCGGGAATTTTTTGTAATAAGGGTGAAGCCATCGGGGCCCGGGGCTTTCCCTGTATTGGTCTGCTTGACGGCCAACTCCAACTCCAACAGTGATATAGGGCTCTCCATGGAGGACCGTATCTCAGAGGGGAGACGGGGCATACCAGCCTCCTCCAGATACGTCCGGATGCGCCGCTGTCGCGCTGTCATTGCCGAAGCGGTCTGGGGGGGCGGTAGATTGTAAAGGGCGGCGTAGTAATCGCGGAACGCGGCGGCTATGTCTTCCGAGAGGTGGCAGGTATTGCCAGAGTGGGCCTTGACTACCGGCACAAAGGTACGGGTTCTTTGTTGACGTAGGGCTTGCGCAAGGGAACGGCTACATTGATTCCCGAATTCATAAAAATGCCGGCGGCATCTGGTAAGATTAGCCTTGGCTCTGTCCATTTCCAGTGAACACAAGTGGTCCCTGGCAGTCCGTAGTTGGGCCAGGACGGTCGGGTCATGTCGTCGCTTATGAAGTAGCTCCAAGGTATGGATCTGTGTAAGGAGCACGTCCTGCTGCTCAAGCCTTTGCTTTTTGCGTCTAGTACCTAACTTTATCAGGGTCCCCCTAATGTAGGCCTTGTGGGCTTCCCAGATCGTGCATGGGGAGCAGTCCGGGGTAGAGTTCAGGTCAAAATATACCGTCAGGTCTCGTTCTATTTCCGGTAGGAGGTCAGGATCCTGAATGAGCGATTCATTCAGTCGCCATTGCCATCCCCTGGATTGTGGCGTATTCAGTGTGAGGGTCAGTAGTATGGGAGCATGGTCTGAATACGTAATATTTCCAATCTCAGTGCGATGCACTAGAGACAGGGAATTGTGTGGGATCAAGAAAAAATCAATGCGCGTGTATGTGTTGTGAACCAGAGAGTGAAAGGAGAAGTCCCTAGTGTTGGGATGCTGAATTCTCCACACGTCGGTTAATTGGTGAACGTGAAGCAGTTTTCGTAGGCGCCGCAGAGTGGAGAAAGGCAAGTGAGAGACCGGGTTGTCAGCTTAGGGGTCCAGGTGCAGGTTAAAATCCCCCCCAACTACCAAGGTGCCCTCCCTGAAGTCTTCAATCGCAGTCAGAACACGCTCTAAGAAGACAGCCTGTCCCTGGTGGGGTGCATACACGGTCACCAGCGTAAACCGCTGGAGACCCACCGCCCCTTTCACCATGAGCAGTCGACCCTCCTCCCCTGCAGACATGTCCAAGAGCTGCCATGGTACCGAATGGGAGATCAGAATACTGACTCCACGTGATTTCTTATCTGGGGAGTAACTATGGTATCCCACCGGGTATCTACGATCTCGAAGCAAAGGGGCCCGTCCCTCCGCGAAATGAGTTTCTTGGAGGAAAGCCACCTGCACTCTCTGGCGGTGCAAATCACCAAGCACCATTTTTCGTTTTTCGGGGATATTGAGGCCCTTCACATTAAGCGATAGGATCTTGAGTAGAGCCATGTTTTTGGTATTACGCGGTTCTGGGGAGGGGAGGAAGGGAGGTGTGTGCCTAAGGAGGGAGGGAAGGTATGGGTCAGGCAGGAGGGGGGGGGAAGGGTCACCGGTGAGAATAGGGCAGGAAGGGAGGGCGTATCTAGACTCTGGGGGGAGTGTTTTACCCAACTGTGGGTAAGGGTAGAGAAGAGAAGAAGGGGAGGGGAGGGGCTAAGATGTGAACCGAGGTTCAATGTCCCAATGGCCTGTCAGGCACTTTCGGGACAAACTAAGTGGGGAAACGAGTCTGCCCTTCAGGCAGAGTGGTGCTCCGTGGGGGCACCGCGACATGTTCATCAAACTAAACACAACAACAGCAACAGTATATAACAGTAACATTAACATTGCACAAACAGTAGGTTAAGATCAATACCCATAACATAACATACAGTCCCTAGGTATGGCGGTCAAGACGTCTGAACTCTGGAATCTGGTGCAAGGGCCCGCCCCCCGAGCGGGACCAGGTGTTGCGTAAGGGGTGAACCCCTCCGGAGTCCAAGTACGGGCGGTCCCACACACCGGGACCAGTACAGAGAAAACTCGTCTGCACACAAGTATCACACATTTGCGGCAATAATAAACGGACATATTACAGTGGTCCGAACCTCATAGCCCCCCACCCAGGGTCCAGCAGGGGGGAATGACCTATACAGTGAACCGGTGTAGCGGTTCCCACCATCCAAAACAAGCTGCTCCCAGGGGAGCGGGGACCATGCGAGTGATAAGCAGGGTCTCGGCTGTCCGGGGTGAGTGGGTGGCCGGCAAAGTGAGGCTGGGGTCGACAAGGTCTTAAGAGCTAAAGGCTAGGTAGAGGGGGTAGACCCCGCGGTTTGTTTCTCCAGGGACCAAAGGGGGACATATAGCAGAAGGGAAGAAGGGCAAGTCCGCAGCTCAGACTGAAGCAGTAGTGTTTGGCTGGGGGATATATGGAGCTATCTCACCCCGTTCAGGATTCCGATGCTTCCAGCGCGTCTTAGACTGGTCGGGCAGGATTCTCGCGGGAGGAGGAGCGACGGGCCCGTCGGATTCTGCAAGGTCTCGGTGCTGCGGCCTGATCCTCCGAGAAGTGTGCTAACCAGTCCGGCAGTTGTACTGTGGGGATTCCGAGGAGATCACACACGGCCGGGACATCTGCCCGGGAGCGGACCAGAAACGTGGAGCTGCCTTTGCGGTGTAGACGTATAGGGTACCCCCAACGGTAGATGGCCCCCGCCCGCGTATCTCTTCCAGAAGAGGCCGCATGAGGGCTCGGCGGCGGAGGGTATTACGGGAGATGTCTGGCAAGATCTGCAGGGGTGCCCCGTCGAACTCCACGGGACGTTTCAGCCAGGCCTGGCGTAGAACCTCCTCTTTCATGGTGTAACGGTGGAGTTGGCACAGGATGTCTCGTGGACGGGAAACATCTGTCGATGGAGGACCAGCCGTTCGGTGCACCCTGTCAATCAAGATGGATTCCGGCGTGGAATCAGGCAGCAGCGAGCCAAAGACGGCCTGTATCGAGGAATGGAGATCCGCTGGCAGGGTCGCCTCAGGAAGCCCTCGGATCTGGATGTTCTGGCGTCGGTTGCGATCTTCCAGATCCTCCATTTGTATTTGGAGGGCCGCTAGCTTGTAGGAAGGTCCCGATTGGGCCTGCTCGAGTCGCTGGACCCTGGCTTCCATCGTTGCACAAGATGCCGAGACCGCGGAGACCTCCATGGATACCGCCTGTACCTCTAGATGTGAACCGAGGTTCAATGTCCCAATGGCCTGTCAGGCACTTTCGGGACAAACTAAGTGGGGAAACGAGTCTGCCCTTCAGGCAGAGTGGTGCTCCGTGGGGGCACCGCGACATGTTCATCAAACTAAACACAACAACAGCAACAGTATATAACAGTAACATTAACATTGCACAAACAGTAGGTTAAGATCAATACCCATAACATAACATACAGTCCCTAGGTATGGCGGTCAAGACGTCTGAACTCTGGAATCTGGTGCAAGGGCCCGCCCCCCGAGCGGGACCAGGTGTTGCGTAAGGGGTGAACCCCTCCGGAGTCCCCCCCCGGAACCCCGTAAGGAGGCCCAGGGGCGCAACCGCCAGGGGGGCCTACAAGGGGGGGACATCCCCAGGAGCCCTCGGTCAGGGACCATCCTCACGTCCCCAAGTACGGGCGGTCCCACACACCGGGACCAGTACAGAGAAAACTCGTCTGCACACAAGTATCACACATTTGCGGCAATAATAAACGGACATATTACAGTGGTCCGAACCTCATAGCCCCCCACCCAGGGTCCAGCAGGGGGGAATGACCTATACAGTGAACCGGTGTAGCGGTTCCCACCATCCAAAACAAGCTGCTCCCAGGGGAGCGGGGACCATGCGAGTGATAAGCAGGGTCTCGGCTGTCCGGGGTGAGTGGGTGGCCGGCAAAGTGAGGCTGGGGTCGACAAGGTCTTAAGAGCTAAAGGCTAGGTAGAGGGGGTAGACCCCGCGGTTTGTTTCTCCAGGGACCAAAGGGGGACATATAGCAGAAGGGAAGAAGGGCAAGTCCGCAGCTCAGACTGAAGCAGTAGTGTTTGGCTGGGGGATATATGGAGCTATCTCACCCCGTTCAGGATTCCGATGCTTCCAGCGCGTCTTAGACTGGTCGGGCAGGATTCTCGCGGGAGGAGGAGCGACGGGCCCGTCGGATTCTGCGAGGTCTCGGTGCTGCGGCCTGATCCTCCGAGAAGTGTGCTAACCAGTCCGGCAGTTGTACTGTGGGGATTCCGAGGAGATCACACACGGCCGGGACATCTGCCCGGGAGCGGACCAGAAACGTGGAGCTGCCTTTGCGGTGTAGACGTATAGGGTACCCCCAACGGTAGATGGCCCCCGCCCGCGTATCTCTTCCAGAAGAGGCCGCATGAGGGCTCGGCGGCGGAGGGTATTACGGGAGATGTCTGGCAAGATCTGCAGGGGTGCCCCGTCGAACTCCACGGGACGTTTCAGCCAGGCCTGGCGTAGAACCTCCTCTTTCATGGTGTAACGGTGGAGTTGGCACAGGATGTCTCGTGGACGGGAAACATCTGTCGATGGAGGACCAGCCGTTCGGTGCACCCTGTCAATCAAGATGGATTCCGGCGTGGAATCAGGCAGCAGCGAGCCAAAGACGGCCTGTATCGAGGATTGGAGATCCGCTGGCAGGGTCGCCTCAGGAAGCCCTCGGATCTGGATGTTCTGGCGTCGGTTGCGATCTTCCAGATCCTCCATTTGTATTTGGAGGGCCGCTAGCTTGTAGGAAGGTCCCGATTGGGCCTGCTCGAGTCGCTGGACCCTGGCTTCCATCGTTGCACAAGATGCCGAGACCGCGGAGACCTCCATGGATACCGCCTGTACCTCTTGGCGCATTTTATGCAGGTCTCGCTGGAGCGCTGTCTCCACTCTCGTGACCAGGGCCGCAAAGTCCTCCTTTGTAGGTAGGTATTGTAGAAGGGCTCGGAACTCTCGCGGTATATCCGATGGCAGGTTGCAGGCCTGGTAGTGATCCCCATCCGTGGAGTCGGACTCATACATCCGCGGTGAACGCGAGCCTGGACGTCGGTCAGTGTTGCCAGGTGAGGGCGAGCGTTCTGTGCCTCGTGTTGTGGATGGCTGTCCGGCATCCGGCGCCATATTGGATTGTCCTCGGCTGCGGGTCCTGGTCTGTGTAGAGGAAAAGTAGCGCTGCAAGGACGGGGTATTCCGTTGCGAAGGTGGGCCGCCATCCTTCCTGCGTTGAGACATGGTCGTGCAGGGTTGTATGGGGTGGTATAAGTGCCGTTAGGTCGTCTGTAAGTCGGGTGGACCACGGAGCGCTCAAGCCTTGCGACCTACTCCGCCATTAGCAGGACACGCCCCCCATGATCAAACTTCTTAATGTAATCATTTGTAAATGTCATAGTACTGACTAAATGTTAGTAAATATCTGAACTCTGAAATAAAGGTGCTTGTTTTGAAATGTCATTGCATAGGATTGTAGGATGGAAAGCATGTTGCACATGTTATAGCATGCATCTTCATGTTGTCTGCTTTTTAATTGCTTTATACACTTGGTAAACTGTACTCTTATTACTGGAATCCTACAATGCTAATTGGTGTATTTTCTCTTGTCTAATAGCTATCACATACTCGTTCGTCTGTGCATACTTTTTCGCACATTCCAATTATCCAGTTACTAGCCATCAAGCTCATTGAGTTTTCCTTGTAAAGCAGTCTATTTGCCTTCCTAAAAGTAACTTCTTTATAGTGTATGGGGTCTCATTTTTCTTTATAGGCTATGCTACCCTTTTTTTTTTTTCCTCAGCAGCAGGAAACTTACATCTTGCCATGAAAATATGTCAAGATCAGATTAGAAGTAATGAAGTAATGTTTATTTCTATTTAGTGTACCCTAAATAAAACAACAAAGAAATTGCTACTATCATTGCTTAAGAAGGGTATATGCAGTTTTTTTTTTCATTCAACCTGGGGGCTGAAGGATAAATTATAACAGATTCCTCCATCCATGCTAAGCAGCATGGATGGAGGAATAGCCGGCTGTGTACTTTGTATTCTGACACCAGCGCTGGCTGCTGCTTGGCTGATTCAGCAGGAAATTCACTCTGTGTGTACCCAGCTTCAAGCTTCATCAACAGTCATAACAATGTTTAAAAACACACCACCATTTCCTCACATTCGCCCAGATTGCTCTTCTAACCCACCAAGATAAAGGCTTACAAGTTAGCAGCATGTCAAAGTCGAATATGCTAGAGATGATATCACTGGAGAACGTAATTACTCATGCTAGATTACATGATGGTGTCCATTTTAATAAACCATGCTAAAGTCTGCTTCATCATGGCTTGTCTTTCCTCCACACATCACACTGATATTGTATCACTACTTGAGAAAAGTATGAGCCTGTTTAAGTGGCCAAATTATCAGTGGTATGTGGTGATAATCAGCAGTGAATTCTCACCGTGATACGAGGACAAAAAGACTGGAGAATAGAGTGGGAAAGGCTTTTCAGGGATTCACACAGATATTCCTAGGAGTTCTATGATCCTGATTGACAGGATCTTAAGTTATTCCTCCCAAATATGTGAATAAAACTAAAAACGCATAGAAAGGCCTATATTATTTTTTTCGTTTATAGAAAGCCCCCTAAACATTGGCAATATTTCAAAAAAGGTTATGAGATGCATTTTTTTGCACAGCAAATATATATGATCTATCCTTATTTTTTAATTGCAAAAATATTGTATTAACCTCTGCTGCCATAAAACTAAGGGCTCGCTGACACCAGGTGTGCCGAATTGCATTGAACAACTAGATCAACACAGGCTCAATGCAAGGATGCGAAAACATGAAAACAACTGTCCTCTATGTACGCTTTTCACACCATACAAGTGTGTTGATGTATTGTGCAAATGCAGCATGTCTCCATATTTCTGCAACACAGTGCACACCAACAAATTACAACACGCATGTTGCTTGGTGCTGTTGTACATAAAATTGAATGAAGTAGGTTTTTATGTTAATTGGCCCTATTCGCTCCATGTCCAATGCAGGGTCAAGTATAAACAGAAAACAATTGTATTCTATGTGTCCTGTTCACACTGAGTTGATGTGTTGCGCACACTGTGTTGCAGCTTTTCTGCATTTTTACACAGTACAACGCACCTAACTGCATTCTACTGCAATGCACCGTAGTGCATTGAGGTAAATGAAGTGTCATTTTCTATCACCTCAAAGTTTAAAATAAAAGTAAACAGTTTGATCTGTTGTAACCCATCGCACCACCATATAAGTAAACCCGCATTTTAATATGTGGGCTTGTGTGAACCCCATTCACACTTGAACATACATCACGTTTGTGCATGTTCATGTACTGCTATCAAGCAGTAGACATATGTAAAACGATTTAAAAACTTTTTTGAAAGGGTTAATACTTACCGGTGTGTCCGCCGCATGATCCTGTTCGAACATCTTAAAATTTCTCGGGTGGCCGCAAAGGATCTTGTGGCGGGCGCATGCGCAGTGCAGATGTTCGGCCGGGAGACGAGGAGAGACACAAGGTAAGTATATGGAGCAGCGTGCACACACAGACTCTGTGGGACATAAGCAAAGAGGAGGAGAGAGGAGTCAGCGCTTCATTGGAGGGACAGCTAAAAACTACAGGAAAGAAGATCGGATTAAGAGGCATCATTTGAGTTAAGTCTTTACTTTAGTACTGTGGGGGGGGGCTTTAGCCTTTAATGACACTTTAAGGGCTCTGCATTCTTTACCACCGGGCTCTGCGTTCTTCACCACCTGGCTCTAAAGCACTTACCGATCTATTTACTGGTGAACTGGTAGAATGGCAGAATATTAAAATCTATACCAATAAAGACGATTTGGAAAGTGAGCTAAATGGTGGATTTTATTTCTGATTCTGCTTTTTTGAACTAGATTATTCAGTTCCCCTGTCAATTCTCCTGATAATTCTACTGCAATTCTACTGCAATTCATCCAGGATAATTGGCAGAATTTAAAACTGAACTTCGGCTGACCGACGGAAGCTGAAGGCAGCCTAAGTACAGCTGATTTTAGCCGATGTATGGCTGAAAACAGCCGTACTGAGCTGAAGTGAATAGCTGAACGTCTTTCGGCTCTGTTCACTTCGGCTTGACTATTCACACTCCTGCCTTCGGCAGCTTCGTGACTAACCCCCTTACATCCCTTCCTCCGCTCTGCTCCATGTGAACAGAGCTGTACTCACAGTCTTCCTGTCTCAGCTGTCACAAGAGATCCAGCACAGTGCTGTGCTAAAACTCCTGTATTGGAAGTGACTGGTTAAATGAGAGATAATTAAAAGTGATAAAAAAAGTGAAAAATAATAAAGAATTAAATAAAATATTTCAAAGTATGATCATTTGAGTTTCTCTATTTTGCTTAAGGCAGTGATGCTTTATATGTTTAAACCCCAAGTGCCCAACCTAAAACACAATGCCAAACTTATTGTCAGTGTTGGCACTTTGAAATAAATAAACTGATTTTGTGTTGCAGTTTAGGCACTCGGGCTCAAAAACGTTAACCATCACTGTTCTATAGCCCGTGTTTCTGAAATATTTCTATTAATACCTACTGTCTGATTCAGCCATGCAGGTTTAGCTTTTGTTGTTGTTTTTTATTTTTGTTGCCCAAGGGTATGCACTGGAGAATGCTATTGTTTAGTATATCCTTAAAACAATCCCAATAATCCTCAGTGTTCTTTGTTAGAAATATTTGGTCCCATTTGGTACCTGCAGTAAGTTTACCAAAGTTTGCCTTTTTTGAAGCTTAGAGTTCTTGTCAAACCAACATGCTTCTCTTTACTGTAACCTACTGTAAACATAATCACCCTATGGTCAATGTTACCCAAGTCTTCCTGTGTTGATATTTCTGCAATCATCTATGTGTTATTTAAAATTATTATATCTAATAGGGAATTCATCCTAGTTGGGACTTCAACCATTTGTTTCATAAAACTGTCCCACAATAAGTTCAGGAAGCTTAGGAAACAGCAAGCTTTGGCTGAGTGTGGTTGCTTTTGTCCAATCAATGTTGAGATAATTTAAGTCTCCCATTTATAATAAAGTTTCTCAGTTTTCCAGCCATTTCAATCTATGACAGACGAGTCTCCTCTTCCTACTTTATGTTGGGGGGTGTATAGCATACACCCATAATCAGTTTACTATTAGCCTCCAACTTATTTAGTTTGAGCCACAAGAACTCTGCACCATCACAATTCTCATTAGTGTGTTCGTCTCACATGTGCCCATATAGATAGCAATAAACATTCCACTCACCATTAAAACAATGTCCATGGATGAGTTTGGCAGGATCTAGTACTGAAGGTTTATTTCACAAACCAAGAAGATGAGGCCTTTCCTACAAACTGAAAATAAATTCAAAAGGAGAACAGCAGGGACATGTAGATGATTTAAATACCAATATCAATAATATCCACAGTGCACATATATATTGTGAGGATTCGCTCCAAACGGTAGCACATTAACCCCTTCATGACTGAGCTAGTTTTCAGGTTCTGTTCATAAATGACTGACACATTTTTTACATTTTTGCTGTGTGATTCTTCCACAGCAGTAATATACTTTCTTACTAAATGTACCCACACATATTATATATTGTTTTTTAGAGGACAGATAGGGCTATATAATTATATCACATATGTGTACCTAACCCCTCACTTAGTTTGAATAAAATAAAAAAATTAGGAAAAAAACTAGAAGAAAACACTTTTTTCACAAGTTTTGATTATTATTTTTTTTTTTAGAATTTTTTTATATTAATTATAGTATAAAAAATATATTTATATATAATTTATATTTTCCTAATTTTGTTTTACACTTTATTTTAATTTTTTTACACTTTGTAAAAAAAATAAAAATAAAATAAAAAAACTTTTTTTTTTTTTGTCAGTTTATATCAAGCAATCACTATGACAGCTTGATAAATTAACTTTTTTATTTTATTTTTGGCTATTAGGCTGATCCAAACTTAGGAACAGCTAATAATAACCTTAGAGACTGATCCTGACTTTAGTCAGATTCAGATCTCACTAAAAGCTCTTTGATCGTGCCTAGACGATCAGAAATGATACATTTCACTCAAAAGATATACATTGTATCTTTTCAGTGAAATGTATCTAAACATCGGGCTCTCGAACTGTCAAAACAAATAGCAGAGAGGTGAGGTGAGTCACTGCTGCCTCTCTGCTATTTTGAGCTGTCAAATACGGGATCGCAAATTGCGGTCCTCTATTTGCATGTAACGGCTTCATTCTTTCATTAATGAAAGGAAGAAGCTTTTACAAAAAGCTTAATTATTTCATTAATTAATGCCTCAATACTGAGACATTAATGAATGACTGTTAAATGCTGAGAATCAGCAAATACCGGCATTACAAAGCCTGATATAACTCGTCACGTACAGTGTACGTGGCCAGTCATATAGGCACAAAGTGACAAGACGTACACTGTACGTCTCCCGTCACGAAGGGGTTAAGGACACCGCCACTCGCTGTTTTAGGGCTCTTTGCCAACTTTTATTTACTCACAAGTTGAAAGAAATGTCCACACAGGTGTTCCCTTGCAGGGGTTTCCAAACACAAAGTACAGTTTTCCGAATAAAAAAAACATTTTTTCGACTCACCATCTTCAGGTAGGTCATTTAACAAAAACGTCTGGCCACACAGGCTGTATTCAAAATGCTAGCCACACATGCTTGTCATTTGTTCTCTTGCCACACAGGCGGATTGCCACACAGGCGATCTGCCCCCAGTCCACCAGACACACAGTCTGGTCTAGGGTGGGGCTCCTTTCTTAGCAGGCTGGGAGTTCTTACAGAGGCCCTAACAAGCCAGCTAGCTTCAGCTGGGCTTGTTACCTCCAAGCCTCCAGCCCTCTCAGCACTTCCCCCTAGAGGACAACCTTTTGTATAACACCTGAACCTGGCGTATACATCTCTGCCATCCTGGCTAGACCCAGACTTTTTTTATCAGCCTGCTGCCACAATATATTTATTCAAATTCCTCTTCACAATAACAAAGTTACCATTGTCCCTGTGTATGTGGTGTGAGACGTAGCTGCACTGAAATTCATTTCATTTGTTCCACAGAAAATAATCTTATGATTATTTACTCACTAAAAGGCTCATATTTACAGTAGATAGATCATAATTATAATATTCAGGGTTTTTCTTACTGTTCTTTGTCTTAGAAGTAAGGTACTAAATGCAAGGTAACTACTCTTACTTTAGTATGTGCTAATAATTCTTGATGTAAAACTATTAGACAAAATAATCTGATTTCAGTCAACCTTTATGTAACCACTCAAAATGTTTAAAAAGGTTAGAACCAGAGCTATTTTATAAAGCATTTTGATCTAAATGGAAAAAAGACTTCTCACAATATGAAGAGAAAAAAATGAAATGATCCAAAAAATGATTGCATGCTGGAATCCTATTCCCACCTATTCACACCTGTCATCTCATCCTTGGCTCATCACACAGAGTCATTCAGAGAAAGTAATTGTTTCCTAAAATATTATATTTCCTGAAAAACAGCATATTTTCTTAACATTCTAGCTCAAAATTTAACAAAGTACATATGCAATTCTGCTGTTAAATAATTCAAAGACAGAAGAAAAAGAAAAACATTTTATAAAGATAAACACTGGTTTGCATTAACAGTTTAGTATAAAATGTTGAAGTTGAACTCCAAGTATAATTTTTATACATGCTTACATTGGTCTAGCTTAACCAATGCAGGTATGCAATAACCCATAGAGATCTTGTAATACACTGTACCCAAAGCTACTACAGTGCTTTATAGAAATCTTTCAGGTCATGTATGGGCTCTGAGCTGAGCAACTCTCCTTCTGCTCTGAATGCGTATTGTTTTTATCGTGTGTACAGGGATATTAGGATAAGCAGATTTTGCTTTGTGTTTCATGAAAATAGGACTGAATTGATGATGATTAGTGATGGACGAACCTGCTTGGGTTCAATTCGCAGGTGATTTGGTAAACGTGCTGAAAAATTCTCCAACTGCAAAATTCTGTTTGACTGGAAGTAACGGGAGTGGGGAAACTACCAAAATGTAAAGACAGGCAGCAATCCCTGTTTACATACAAGCGATCTGCTGGCTATACAGCCGGTGGATTGCTTGTATGGGGTGCTGATCGAAGCGCCTCCCCCCCTGCGGCCCCCCTCCCGCTGGTCCCAGGCTCCGCTGTGTGAGCCAGGGACCAGCACGGTGGCTCTCTGACAGGGGATCAGAGGTGCACGATCTCCTTCCGGTCCCCTCTCCTGTGTCAGAATGCGGAAGTGATGTATATTTTCACTTCCGCATTCATGTGTCACTCTCCAGCTTCAGAAGCTGGAGGGAAGCTTCATCAGCTTCTTTGGGGGTCCCTAGGAGACATTAAAGGTCTTCGAGACCCCTGATGTCTCCATAAAGAGGACCTGTCACATATCTTTGCTATCACATAGGGGGGTTTCTTAACCACCTATGTGATAACAATAAAGTTAAGTGGGGAAAAAATAGGAAAAAATGTAAGTTGCAAAAAAAATAAATAAATTAGTCACACATAAAAAAAGAATTAAAAAAACACAATTTTTTTAAAGTCCCCACCCATACATACACGCGTGCAAACATGCGTCGGGTGCGCATACATGTGAAAATGACGATTATGCCTATTACGACGCACATGTTACATATCACAGCGAACGTTGCAGTGAGAGCAATAGTTCCAGGGCCATTAATCACTGATAACACTACACTGATGAGTAGTAAGTGCTTTTAAAGCGTCCACTATGGTAATTTTTGGGTATGGTAGTTTTTATGCGCTTTCGCTGGTGCACGCAATTTTAAAGCTCGACATGTTTGGTGTCTATTTACCCGACGTGACCCCATCTTTTATATTTTACAAAAAAATTGGGTAAGAATAAATGTATTACAACATAATGTAAAAAAAACATTTTTTTTTCAAAATGTTCTGTATTTTTTCCTTAATATAGTAAAAAATAAAATCCCCAGTGGTGATTAAATACCACCAAAAGAAAGCTCTATCTGTCCCCAAAAAATTGTATAAAATTAATTTCAGTACAGCATTGCCTGGCCAGGAAGGGGGGTGTAAACACCTGGTCAGCAAGCTGTTAAAGGGAAAGATTGAAAAGGGCCAATTCCTTTAAATGACATGCTTGGGGATTGTCCTGAATGTGCCTGTGAAGGGGTGCATCTGGGCAATGTATACATCTTACTATAGCAAAACTGACATTTAAAAAGACAGAAAAAAAGCCTTTTAAAATGACAACTCGCACCTGCTTCATTTCTGTTTGTAAATATAGTGCTTGGAGATTCCCTTCATCTATAGCTGACTCTTTTCCTAGATGAGGGTCTGCTATAGATGTTAAGTGGGACCCCCTTCCCCCAAAAAAATTACATAGGGTCCACCATGAATTCCTACCAGAGTAATCCCAAGTAGAAAAATGAAAAATAAAAACTGTGGGGTCTCACTCAAAATTCATACAAAGCCCTTAGGGTATGGATTTTAAGGGGGAACCTCACAGAAGAAATTGGCATGGGGTCTCCCCAAAATTCATTACTAAACACTTATCCAAAGAGCATGTCCCCCCCTCCTGAATCATACTAAGTAATATGCCCTAAACATGGGGGGTGCCTTATGAGGGGGGCCCCCTGGCAAAGCACCCTGTCTTCCTTACACATTCATGTGGGGGGCAGCATCTGGGTGCCTTCTTTATTCATAAAAGGGGCTTTTTGATTCTGATTATCCCCCAGGAAATCCTGAACCTCCAGGATTTACAACCACCTTCCCTGTGTGCTACTGAATCCAGAAACTCAGCACTGCAAATGTCTCACTTCACTTTAGTCAACAGATCCTGAGCCCCGCTTTCCCAGTGATCTTGTAACCTCTGCAGTATTCAGTCAGCTTTGTCTGCACTGGTGTATTAGAAGGCTGCAATCTTAGATCTGTCCTGCTGCAAAGCCCATCTTCCCTTTCAGTCATCTCTGGTTAATACCTGGTGATCCTTAGACCCTGTGTCTCTATCACACACTTGTCAAATTTGCAATCATCCTGATCCCTACTCCTTCTGTCTTCTAAACCTCTGGTGTCACACTGCCTTCCATCAGTGCATGACTGTTCCTAAAACCCCAGAGTCTCAATTCCCATGGTCCCCAACTGTGACAGGCTCTCAAAGACATCCTATTCAATGTTGCTGTGTAGCTACTGTTTCCCATTTATTTTCCCGAATTTACAAAACAAATTACAAAAAGGATTTGTTTTTGTTGTCGCATTTTAGGGTTGGTGTTTACAGTTTCTTTGTGGGGAAAATATTTTATTTCTATATAATTTTGATAGGGACTTTTCATTTTTTTCCAGGTTAGCAGCAGTGTGAACCCCATGCCATTCCCAGTAGGAAAGGTCATGTGTGACAACAGCACCAACCTTCTGTCCACCCTTCAGCAGGGAAAGTTGACACATGTGACGGGCACATGTCTGGCAAAATATGAAACAAATGGAAGGCATTCTATGAAGGAACCTATTCAAATCCTTTCCAAAAACTGATGGTATCCCATTTCATGAGCAACATGGCTTCACCTAGAACTGGATCAGCAATGAGTTCCAATCCACTGCTGGTGATGCTAATGCTTACATTTTAGGTTTGAATCTGGTCTCAACAACATTATTAGACTGTACATTCCTGTCACTAATGCAGGTCTGCCACAAATACCACCGCCTGCCAAAATTAGCATCTTCTGCCACTATATCACATTCTAACACATCATATCCTGCCACCATTTACAGCTTCTGCAACCGACAATAACATAGTAGGTGAGCTTGAATAAAGACCAAGGTTCATCCAGTTCAACATGTGTGTGTTCTGTTGTTGGCATGACAACATAACCATCTTCTGCCGCTGCTGTAAACCTTTTCAGCATTACCTTCTTGTGTTGCCTTTACAGATCTAGTCCCCTGAGTATATCCACAGCTGTTTCTCAGATACAAAAATTGTTCTATATTTTCTGCATGATCAAACTTGCATTGTTCATCAATTTTTGTAAAGTCAGTAAAGTCAAGAATACTTTCCCCAACAATGTTTGTGTTGCAATACCGTGCTTTGGCACTAGAAATACCCAGCATCTACTATTTCTGCAGATGCTCCTCAGTTGTAAAATGTTGAACTTTATTTCTGCAGGTTTAAGCCTGCATTGCACATCAATGTTTACATTGCATTATGGTGCCTAGGCACAAAAAATACAACACTATAAATTGTCTTCTAGTTGCCAGATTTGGAAGTTAGAAAGGGTGTTAAGGGAAGAGCTCTCACTGCAATACT
>NW_017308116.1:181399-229829 GCF_000935625.1 Nanorana parkeri | reverse complement strand
ATCTTGCTTTGCATGTAATGAGTCTATCTCATATATTAGTTTCACCTTTTAAGTTGCATTAGTGAAACAAATGAACTTTGCACGATATTCTAATTATTCGAGTTTCACCTGTATATATATTGGAGTAAAAGCCCTTCCCTTAACACCCCTTCTAACTTCCAAACTCTGTAATGGTCCCTGTCTGAAAACTATTAGAGAGGTTAACCCTGAAAGGAATAGAAAGCATTTGCTATCTTTTTCGACTTTTCGCTTTAACTATAGTTTTATGTTAGTCACTTAAGTGCTATTCTTTTTGTATTCTCAACTTAAATTAAGACAGATTTACTCTAATCAGAAGTCCAAATTATAGTGAGAAAAAATGCATAATGACACTCTCTACTACAAAAATGTATACATGTATACCATGTATGCTGTAATGTTATCTGTTGTATAGCAATGCCTATGTCTACATTCTTATATACGCATACACATAATGTTCGTGTGAGTGCGTTGTTCACCTATTGCTTTATTGAAGAAAAAAATAAAAAACGTTTTGAAAATAAAAAAAAATGTACACAGTCTTGAGCTATGAGATGGATTACTGTGGCCATAAACAATGTAATTTTTAGAAGTAATGCTCTGGATTTAAATGCCTTGGTTTTGTACACTGAAATGTTCTAACTAGTTAATCATGTCGAGAGAAAGTGAGTATTGTGGCTATTACTGCTGCATTGATAGACAATGCTGGATAGACCGATATTTCTATGTCTACCTACAAATTGCATACCTCTCAACTGTCCCTCATTTTTTAGAGGGACTGTTCCTCTTTTAAACAAAAGCCCTGTTCCTCCTCAGTTGTCCCTCTTTTTGGTCTGATGTATAAATATCTATGAAAATGTACTGTATAACTACTAAAAGTGTTCAACTGCACCAAAACCTTTTATTTTATTACTATGAGGGTTATTCACAAAATAGCCGAAAGATCCAGCCGTAGCTTCAGCTGATCCTTCGGCTTGCTTCGGCTGCCAGGAATGAGCATTGTCAACCTAGGACAGAAAGTATGTTACCACTAGGATCATCAGGTAAAAATAAAGGAAAAAAAACTAAACTAATGCACCACATCTTAGGACTGGTAAGCTGTGATATATTACTGTTTTGTTTTGGATGTAGATACTTTATATAGTACTGTGAAAATCATGCCTATACACTGCATAAGCTTTATTCATAGTAGGTTCATCTGTAAGCAGATACAAGAAAACAATGTTTTGATTTTAATTATTGATATATGGTGAATTTCTGAAGCAAGTTGTTATATAGAAAAATAAAGCCCTATGATCAATATTCCTTTGAGCACCTATCTATTGGGACTTATCTCATTGAATGTATAGTGATACCTCATACAAAAGAGTAGCATTGTAAGCTGCAGTGTTATGGCAGTTTTTATATAAAAATCAGTTAGACAATTGCAAATTACTTAAATGTCACCTTTACTGCTTCCCTGACATGCATGTTTGTGTCCTTTTTAATTTGCACAGTAAGTTTACAACAGATACATTCAGTGCAATTACAATATATAGGAATACTTTTTTCACCAAGGCTAAACTTTCAATATTTCAAAGTTCAAATAGGGATGACAAATTCTGCTCTGATTCAGCTGGGAACGAGGGGGGTGAATTAGTTGAATTCTGCTGGAAATCCTGTTATAATGTTTCTATATATAACAATACAGACATATACACATGTAAACATCCTGTTAAAAGATTCTCCCAGGGAGAAATTCAATCAAAAACCAGAAGAGAAAGATATTCATAACTTCTTCCTAAAACATCCACCATAAATTTCCCTTCTCATTGGTATTAAAACCATTCTTCTCGCCAAGGGTCTCAACTAAAAAAAAAAAAAGCAAGGGAAACGTCAACCCAAAATCCCTCCCATCCCTAAACCACCAGAAAAAAAAGAAAACCAGTCTATAATACAAGTTAAAACTGCTGCCCAATAATACAGCTCCATATGTGGAAGACCTGCTCCCCCATCTTCTCTATGCATTACTAATATATAATGTCTTAATCCTGGTGAAGTAGATCCCCCACACATATTTGATCGTAGTTGCCCCCATGGTTCTAAAATAAGATCTTGCCATTTTAATCGAAATATTCTGAGCTCCATCCTTCCCATTTTCGGGCCCCAGCTATTTAAGCGATGCTGCATCTCCGCCAATAATTGCACATAGTTCAATTCGAAAACATCTGATTCTCGTAGCATCATATGCACCCCAAGATATTTAATGCCCCTTTTCCTCCACCTGAACGGGAAGCCAGCCAAATAGCCTCCCGTTCATGTGGAGAAAGCGAAACATCCATCCATTCAGATGTTGATGCATTTCTACGATAGTAACTTAATCATCCAAACAGCTGTATTTCTTGTAACAATGATGGTAGGCCGATAAGGGGGCTAGAGATATAGAGGATCAGGTCATCAGCAAATAAACTCAGTTTGTGCATTCCCCAACTCCATACCCTGTATATTTTCGTTCATCCTAATAGCATTAGCTAAATGCTCCATAGCCAAGATATATGATAATGGCGACAAGGGGCATCGTTATTTATTTTTAACAGGGTGAGAAGCTCCACGAGAGCTCTGGGTTCAGTCCTTCTCATGAGGCTGGAAATCCATGAAATCTAAAATTAGCAGGGAACCCCAATGTTGCTTGCCAGAAAAATCATGGTACTAAATTCTGCCCTATTTCAAGGCTAAGAGGCAAGTTATTGTCAAAAAGGTATAGGGAGATGTGTACTGCCATGGGGGACATTTAACAAAGCAAAAAAAATAATATTTTAAATTATTAAATTATGTGCTTGGGAGATGCTTTTAAGCTTTATGTGGTAGTATGGAACAATACAGTTTTTTCTTCGACAGCATCATTAACTGCATTCTGACATTACATTTTTTGGATGTGTGATTAAAAAGTTGAAGAAAAACGTTTACATTTAGCTTGATTTCAACTTTAAAAATTATTTGTGTTATTGTTTTGGCTGCAACAACTTTTTTTTATCCAGCAGTAATAGACCTGAAGGCCTGAATACCCTTAAGGTCTGGTAGGAATTTTAAGGTGGAACCCCCACCCCCACAAATGGGAACAAAAGGTGTGGGGTCCCCCCTAAAATTCCCAACCAGACCCTTGATCCGAGCTCAGGCCTGGCAGGGCAGGAAAGGGGGGACTAGCAAGCACCCCCCCCCCCGTGATACCAGGCCACATGCCCTCAGCACTGGGAGGGTGCTTTTCCAGAGTCGCCCCTGAAAAAGCACCTTTACCCTGTGCCGATGGGGACAAGGGCCTCTTCCCCACAAGCCCTGGGGCGTTGGTTGTGTGAGTGTGGGCAGGGGGCTTATTCACATCAGGGTACCCTTTTAATAAAGGGACACCCAGATGCGCCCCCCCTTGTGATTGAGTAATGGGCACTTGTACCCTTACCCATTCACTAAAGGGTTCAAATAAATGTAAAGTCCAGATTTTAAGCAAAAAAGCCTTTAATTGAAAAAAAACCACAGAGACGACTCTGCAAAATAAAAAATTTAAGTAATAAATAAAACATTTTACAAAAATTATGCACGCCGACCCGACTGCACGCAACGAATTCCTGCCACATAATAAAGAATCTGACAGATGCTGGCAAAATATAAACAATTGGGCGGAGCTAGCAGTGACTTCACCACTGTTTACTTTTGGCCAGCACCTGCTGGCCTGTTTTAGAAAAAGTATGAAGAAAATGTGAAAATGGCACCTTAAAAAATGTGAGTAGACAGGACACTGTAGGGGTTTTTGGAATTTTAATTAAAAATACACTGCTCCTTTACCATTTTTCTTAATTATAACAGTTCTACACCTGTGTGCTATAACTCACTGAAGGAGAAACATCCTTTTTGGCAACTAGGTGCCATAAAAATCTTCAAAGCAAACAAAAAAGAAGTAAAATTGCACTCTTTAACTCCTTGGGTTTGATTTACTAAAGAAAAATAGGCTGTACACGTTGCAAGGGAATTTGTACTTTGCAGTGGAAGTTTCCCCTTAGCTTAATAATAATTGAGGTAAAGTTTTGCTGACTTCCATCGTCCAATCATGTTCAATATAAAGTAGTTTTTAAAATTTGGATATTCTTTGCAAAGATAATTATCCCACGTTCAACAAGCTAAGGGAAACTTCCCCTGTAAAGTGCAAATTTCCTTGCAAAGTGAACAGCCTACCTCTTTATATTAATTTTTTTAAAAGATTCTATTGTTGCACCAATACCACCATTAGAAAAACAGAACTGTCACAAAAAAAGAAAAAAAAAAGCTCAGGGTATGCCTGCATGCAAAAGACATGATGATTTATGAAACCTTAGACTGCTGCAGAGGAGGAGAGAAGTTGCCGGCTTGCGGCTTTGGGTGAGTATAACTTTTGGTTTTTGTTAACCTAGATACAAATGAGCAGTTAACCCTTGCAATCCCGAAGCCTGCAGCAGGTAATATGAAAGCTGGCTCCATTCTGATTGGCTGGGAAGAAGTATCAGTACTTGGGTATCGGCGAGTACCAAAATATAAATATCGGTACTCTTACTCGAGCCTGAATAAAATGGTATCAGTGTATCCTTACTAAGAATTATATCTGATCTGTTGCATATGCCCTTCTGGAACCTCCTAATAGACTTTTTCAGGGAATATCTTCTGTTTTAAAATCTTTTTGTCAGGTGCTTGCTTTTCTCTATGAGCACTGCATTTTTTAGCCCTGGTAATGCAGACTAGCCACAAGGAGGGAGTTCCCAGCTCTGAGTTTCCTAAATGTTTTTGTAACCAACATTAAAAACCTCCAAATCAACTGTATCCATTCCTTACTCCAACTAAAGGAAATGTAAATATTCCTCCTAAATTCAATCATTTTTTTCACAAATTCCAAGTGCACTGAACATGGATACAGGCATATGCTAGTGCATAGGCCGTCCACACCACCAATCCTTAATTTAGATGATAACATTTTTAATCAAAAAGGTAAAATAAATGTTTTGAGGACAAATTGGAGCATGCTATCTAGAAAGTCATTATGATCTTCCAGGTTCCTACCCTCTTTCTAGCATCTTCCTTCATGCCCCCAAGTGGCACTGATGTGTAGAAGGATTTACCATGTCCTTGTGTATCTTGGGTATGATGTAGAAAGTTGGAGTGGCACATTCCTTTCTATTAGGTATTTAAATTCTCTTTCCCCCCAAAAAACACACTTTCCAAATAACCCCAGTCCAATCTTGTATCTTTTCCATATATTATGTATATACCTATATACATCAATCAGCCATAACATTATGACCGCTGAGAGGTAAATAACATTGTTTATCTCATCACAACAGCACCTGGAAGTGGGTGGGAGGTATTAGGCAGCAAGGGAACAGTTTGCCCCTAAAGTAGATGAGTTGGAAGCAGAAGAAATAGCCATGGGTAAAGTAGGGTATACACTGTTAGATTTTTGCATGAGCGTTGGGAACTTTCGATACTGGCATCAAAGACTTGTCATTCGAAATTTGGTTTGATTCTTAATTTTATTTAATCAATTTTCAAATGGAGTTTTCAAATGAAAACCACATTTATTGCTAGAAGTTAGATCGAGAAAAATTTTGCAACATGCTCCTTCGAATGTATTTGTCACTGTGGTTGAAATTGATAATTGATTTGACCCCTGTAACAATTAGAAAGTCAAATGAATGTTTGGAATTTGATATTGTTTGTTTGTTTAAAACTCTAACCAGGTAATACCCCTCTTTAGGATTTAAGTGACTTTGACAATGGCCAAATTGTGATGGCTATGTGGCTGGGTCAGAGCAGCTCCAAAACTGCAGCTCTTGTGGGATGTTCCTGGTCTGCAGTGGCCAAGACTTAACAAAAGAGGTAAGGAAAACTGGTGAGCCGGTCATAGGGTCATGGGTGGCCAAGAATCATTGATGCACATGGGCAGCAAAGGCTAGTACGTGTAATCCGATTCAATAGAAGAGCTACTGTAGCTCAAATTGCTGAAAAAGTTCATGCTGATTCCAATAGAAAGGTGTCTTGAAACACAGTGCATCGCAGATTGTTGCATATGGGGCTGCATAGCCACAGACTGGCCAAGGTTCATGCTAACCAATGTCCCCTGTCAAAAGTGCCTACAACATGAGCATCGGAACTGGATCACGGAGCAATGGAAAGAGCTGGCCTGGTCTGGTGAATCGCATTTTCCTTTACATCATGTGGCTGGCCGGGTGCATGTGTGTTACTTACCAGGGGAAGAGATGGCACTACGGGAAGATGGCAAGTTGGTGAAGGCAGTTAGATGTTTTGGGCAAAGTTCTGCTGGGAAACCTTGGGACCTTCCATTCATGTGGATGTTACTTTGACACATACCACCGACCTAAACATTGTTGCTGAACAAGAAAACCCCTTCATGGAAATGGTATTCTCTGATGGCAGTGGCCTTTTTCAATAGAATAATGCACCATGCCACACTACAGAAATGGTCAGGAATGGTTTGAGGAACACAACAATGAGTTTGCGCTGTTGACATGACCTGTAAATTCTTCCGATCTCAATCCAATTGAGCATTTGTGGGATGTAAGGGAAAAACAGGTCCAATCCATGGAGGAGCCACCTGGCAACTTACAGGACTTAAAGAATCTGCTACTGATGACTTGACACCAGATACCACAGGATAACTTCAGAGGTCTAGTGGAGTCCATGCCTCGATGGGTAAGGGCTGTTTTGGCGGCAACAGGGGGACCTACTCAAAACTAGGCAGGTGGTCATAATGTTATGGCTGATCGAGATGGAGAGAGAAAACCTACCTGCACTCTACAGTACGTTCATACAATATTGAGAATTAAGCTCTTCCTTTAATCTCATGTACCCATATTAAAGTGTCCATGATTGGTTTAATATTAACATACCAATAATATTAATACTTGTTTAATGCTTTCACTCTATAATGTAACATATATTTACATTTTAATTCAAAGGTGGGTAAATTTGTGCAGCATGTCAGAGAAACATGAAATGCATTTCAAATAAATATTCAAACATAAGTATGATCTTATGTAAGCTCATAGTTGTAAATGCATAATGTATGTGCCAATATATAAAAAAAAAGAATTATCAATTTCAGAGGCCCACAAGCTTTGAGACAGTCAGCCACACTAAGCAAAAAGAAACAGTACTAATAGAAGTAAATCTAGTAGCTAATCTTCCCTGCCAACTCTGGCTTGGAATGAATAGGCTACACTTTCTGCCAGTTTTGACTCGTGCAAAAGTTTTACTCCTCTCTAGCTGATAGCTGTAGAATATAGACACAGATGTTATTTTATTCCTTCTATTTTCTTAACTACTTAAGGTCCTAGAATGCACCCAGTATGTATTAAAGCCCCTTCTCACTAATCCAACACACATGTAACTGTCAGGATCTGAAAGCTGAGCTACTGGTCTGTGTATAGCTGGTGTGTGTGTTAAAAGTGATACTCAATGAAATTAGGAATTAAATTAATTTGCGATTATTCAACAGTACATACTAAAATCTTTGAATTCATGCTGATACTGTCGATCCTTCTGGAGGGTGGCTACTTTTGTTGCTCATGGTCCCTGTGTGTGTTGTAAAGTAGTTACCGCTCCAAGCTCGCTCCCATGATAGATTATACATTCGGTACAAATTAGTAAACTAAGCATGAAATTGTAGTCCATCACAGGAGCAAGCTTGGAGTGGTGGCTACTTGAGTTTCTGCTTAAGAAACCCTAAAGTTTGTTTATTTATTTTAATCAAAGTATGTCCTATTTAACCCTAAATTACACCTTGTTACCCCTTTATAACATCTTTGTCACTTACTGGAAGTATCATTAAGAATTACATACCTGCAGAGAAGCAAATAAATACTTATCTCTATTGCTGCCTGCACTGCTGAATACCATTCTGATGAGTAATCCACTGCTGAAGTTTCTTACAAGACTGACAGTCTGTAAAGTGATGATGGTGATGATCTAATGTGTCCCCCACTTTTGGATTGTGAAATATGTTTGTGTTGTATGGCAATGTACAGGGCAGTATAGGCATTTACACAAAACAAGGTGTAAAACAGAATATTAAAAATAAAAAAAAATGGGTAGAAAGTTTAATAAGGTAATATGTACAGAGGAGGTAGTGAATCTAGCAAATTCATACATAAACAATTAACCTTCGATATATTTTACCTTAGTTTAACCATATAACAAAGTAAAAAATAGGATATTACTTGGCATTTAAATCAGAGACTTTAGTCAGTTCTCATGCATGCTTCTTCTTTTAATGGACACAATAAGCATGACACAGCCATAGCTGCTCATTCTCTTCTCTTGGTAAGCTCTGTGCCTTCTCCAAAAATACTACAATCTTCTTCTTGCTACATAGGTTCCTGTATAACAAGCCTTTTTAGTCAATCTAGGAAACTTTATTAACATTTAAAAATTGGAAGTCCAGCTAATGACTGAGTAAAAGTGGAACCCAGTTAAAAACATGATTAACCCTTTCTTCCAAGTGTTAGCTTAAAATGTTATCCCATACTTCTATAAAAATCACTAAAATGGCCGTAGCTACACACCCAACAACACTCAGTGGTTCCTCCCTACACTACTTTATTTTTTAATAATTAAAGGTCAGCAGAAGGAACCACTAAGCACTGCAGGGGACACTGACAATCAACACTCCCAAAAGTGTTGGTCTCAGAAGGAACTTAAAGTGGCCATAAACTGGTAGATCTCCTACTTTTGTATGAAAGATCTTTTGCTGGACATTCTACTGATGGGGTCAAATTGATTGATTTAAACCATAGTAATGAAAAAACTAAACGGAGCAGGATGGAATATTTTTCTTGAACAAACAAAATTCTAACAGTGAATGTGGTTTTCATTTGGGAAACTCCATTCATTCCAAAATGGAATTGTAAAATAAAACAAAATGATTTTTGACATTCTTGCAGTATTATTGGTATGCACAAACTCATTTATTTATAACTATGTAATAGAACTTTCTATAACAGAATATTTCATATAATGTTTACTTTTACTATACAAAACAAAAACATTATATTTTACTTTTGTATATAATTTTCCACAGAACTGATGTATAAATAAATATTTGAATAGCAAGCTATCTTAACGCATTCATCTTTCCCAAGACACATAGAAAACCATACTGGGGTATAGCTCTAAAATAAAAAATATTTTTCACCATTAGAAATATTTATATGTTTGTAGCTTTAACAGACACTTTGATATTTTCACTAATTTCATTGTCCATCTACATATTCAATTCATTTTCTATGCTATTAAAAATTATTATTATAAACCTGGTAATAAAAGCATAAACAGCATTGAGGGCATAGTAAATGTAGGTTTTATGTGTAGCACGGCAACAGGACATTTTTCTGTGATGCAATTTTGCAAACAGATCAATTAGACACTGTATATAAAAAGAAAAAACAAAGTCACGCAGGCAAATAAAAATGATGCATACAGCTGGAAAAAGATGGTAAAGCATAGAACATAGCCATTTTTTTACATTTTAGTGTTCTTTTTAATTGCATTCGCACTGTGGCTGATCCAGATGTACAATGTAGAGAATGTGGCTGAATTCTCTGTTAATTTGAGGAGGGCAATATATAGATATATTTTAAAAAAAATTACATACAGTGGGGCAAAAAAGTATTTAGTCAGCCACCAATTGTGCAAGTTCTCCCACTTAAAAAGATGAGAGAGGTCTGTAATTGGCATCATAGGTAGATCTCAACTATGAGAGACAAAATGAGAAAACAAATCCAGACAAATCACATTGGCTGATTTGGAACGAATTTATTTGCAAATTATGGTGGAAAATAAGTATTTGGTCAATATCAAAAGGTCATCTCAGTACTTTGTTATATATCCTTTGTTGGCAATGACAGAGGTCAAACGTGTCCTGTACGTCTTCACAAGGTTGGCACACACTGTTGCTGGTATGTTGGCCCATTCCTCCATGCAGATCTCCTCTAGAACAGTGATGTTTTGGGGCTGTCGCTGGGCAACACGGACTTTCAACTCCCTCCAAAGGTTTTTTATGGGGTTGAGATCTGGAGACTGGCTAGGCCACTCCAGGACACCCGCACACCTGCACACATACCTGTCTGCCTCGGCTGCCGCTGAAAACTACATTCCCCAGCAGGCACAACACGGGTCGAAGTGAGGTCAGGGAACTTCTGACTGGTGGCTCCCTGGACGGCATCAGAGCGGAGAGCTCCAGACAGCTGCAGCCAGGTAGCCATACCAGACAACATAGTCAGGTCCTAGGCCTGTCAGAAAACTATATAGCAATTAAGCAATAGAGTCTTGTTTTGATAATAAAGGAGTGGACACACCTTAATGTAGTAATTACTCTTATCTGGTGACCTAAGATAAGGCTTCCAGTGTTAAATGGAGAAATTTAACCGAGTAACCTAGCTGGGCACTGCCATTGGGGACATGTACCAAAGTAAACCAATTTTTTTAAAGGTCATACAACAGAGGGTCATTGCATGTAGCTTTGAGGACAACATTAAACTTACAGAAATTATTTACATAACATGCTGGGGGATCCCTTAAAGCTGTGATGTAATGTTATTGTAGGTAGATTTAGCAGGAGCACATGCTTTTTCATCACACAGTAATAGACCCGCTTTGATCAGTGGATCAAAATTGGTCAACAGTTTTCTGTGGCTGTCCCTATTCTCACTGATACGAATGATTCTGCTGCTGGCTATTTTGAATCAACGTCTCATTAAGAACTGAGGGACTGCATATAATACAGCAGTAATTGGCCAGCAGCAGGACATTTTTAATGAAGAAGAAATGGCTGAAATGTACTAGAGAAAAAGCATGCAGGCAGGTGTTTCACTACAAGGATTAAAAGACAGCAGATGGCCCTTTAATAAAACTATAAACTTCTATCACATGTGTCTTTTTACCATTTGTCAGGTGTCCTTCAAGTGTTGGGGAAATTTACTGAAAAAGTTTAAAAGATTCACTCAAATTGAGTGAATATTTACTTAAATTATTTAGTCATATATAAAGCAAATCCTAGTGTCCTTTTTTCATTTGCACATGCTTACACTAATTTACACTAAGCCAAGGAGAGAATTCCCTTGCAAAGTAAACAGCCTATTTGCCTTTAGTAAATAATTCCCATTGTGCCAGTTGCCATCTAACTATGGCGTTGATTTACTAAAGGCAAATAGGCTGTTCACTTTGCATGAGAAATTGGGTCCTTAACTTGGTAAATGTGGAGAAATGTTACTTTGCAAGAAATACCCAATCATATACAAGGAAATAATAATAAAACAGTATTTTTGCTTGCACATGATTGGTTAATGGAAGTCAGCAGACCTTCACCTCATTCACTAAACTAAAGGGAACATCTGATAGAGGGTAGGAAGACACTGATGTCATCAGGTGAGGTTATTCTCTGGGGACTTCCATCACTCAATCTCTGACTGTCATATGTCCTCCAACCATGTGCCTTCCTTTTTCACAATATTGGCAAATATCAACTTCAACATTTTTGTATCAAATATAGAGTCTGTAAAATGTAATTGCCAACCTCATTGTCATGGGGACTTGCAAACCTGGACAATGTAAATAATGCAAAAGTGAATGCAATGCAAAGTAATGCAATGTAAATAATGTAAAAAATAGGTCAAGACAACTGGACTTGCTGTATTTTTCTGGAAGATGTTTCACTCAATTCAGAATGACTTGTACAAAAATTATCTGGGGATAAATATGGTGAATGTTGCTCCAATTCACATAATCTGTTAATCACAGCCAGGTGTTGATTGCATTTGCATAATTGGAGCTAGGAGGCGTTAAAACCGCATTGTATGTGTATTAATAACACCTCCTAGCTCCAATAGCCATTGAAAACCTAATTTTATGTTAAAGAGGCATTTTCTATTTAGTAAAATATAAATGTAGGCAAACTCTACACCTGTCCTATTAATAAACATGCTATATATGCATTATAGGATCTAGGGAACTTACTGAAAATCCTCCAGGAAAAAAAGGTTTTAAAGATGAACTAAAAATACAACTGTAAACTTTTACACTGCTATTGTCATTTAGCAGCCCTCATCTCAAAGCATTGGAAGCATATGATGTAACTGAACTGAAAATTTGCATTTATATTTTAAAGGACATACATTTTTTAAAGGACAAATACACTCAAATGTGTAAGTTTATGTAGTGAATTAATTAAACGTAAGGATTCTTTGTTGAATCTTACTGCTTCATTTTTGTTGTAAAGATAAGACCTTAAAAACAGAATGCTAAAAAGGTCTTTAACCTCCGTGGCGGTATTCCCGAGTCTGGCTCGGGGTTAATTTTCAGTACCAAGAGCGGTAACCCCGAGTCAGACTCGGGATTGCACAGAAAAGTGTCACTTACCTTGTCCCTGCAAGCCCGCGGTGTCCTCATGCCGGCATCTGAGTTTTAGTTTTGTTTTTGGGCGTCACAGCGGTGGGCGGAGCTGGCGGGAAATTCAAAAGTGAAAACATGACATTTACACAGAATACACACAATACAATGTAATCTGCTATAATTACACTTATGTATCAAACTATTTCACTTCAATTTTGTCCCTAGAGCTTTGTTCAGTGCCGTGCCTGCACTTTTACTGTTCTTTCTGCCTGGAAACTTGTGAACGTCCATGGCATCCAAAAAGTGACTTTCAGTATCTGATGACGAATTTCCCCATGAAATGCTATTGCTCAATTCTAATTTACAATCGCTGTTTTCTACCTGGTCTAAAACTGCTTTTGACCTAAAACAGCGACGATTCTGCGACCGAGCTCAGTGATGTGCAAACTTGGTACTCTATTGACTGTGGTATGGATCAGGCAGCGCCCCCAGAATTCCCATTTACTGGACCATTTTTTAATTATTATATTATAATTTTTTATAATTATTTATTATATTATAATTTCTTAAAATTATTTATAATTTATTATATTATGATTTTTACATTTCGTGTTTCAAACTTTATCATACCTGGGATGTCTACTGGACTTTTGTTTGGACAGATTTAGGTGAGTTATTCCTAAGATTTACTAAGAATTTACTAAGAATATAAAACAACAAATTTCCATGAAAAACAATGTACCGCTTTGGGATGCTAAAATCCTGAATAATCATACCGCCAGGGAGGTTAACTGCAACCCGTAGGTCATAGCCAGATTTTAATACATTTAAATAATAATAATAAATTGTAGCCATAAATTATAAGAATGTTCACTAAATAATTAAAATATAATATTAAATATACGCATCTATTCTATAAAAGGTCTTCATTAGCAGTATTTAAAGGGGAACTATAAAAGTCTGAGGTTAAATTTGTTGTAAGTTTTCCTAGAAAAAAAATATAACCCTATTTATTTACATGCAATCATGGTTACAAAAAAAAAATTAATGCAGGGTACATGCATGGCATTGCTGGGTTTTCTAGAGTGAAAGCACAGTAAAACCTGTTTTCTTTCAAACTGTCCATGTCTAATTAAATTGTCATATTGTCCCATAAAAACAGAACAAACAGGAATTGTGGCGTATTCAGTTGAGCCTAAACAAATGAGCTCTGTAAACAATATACTTTTTTTTCAGAAAAACCACTAGATGGTGCTGAAGGGCACAGAAAATTAAAACTTATTTCCTATGCTCTCCATTGCCATCTAGTGGCCATAATATATTACAACACATTTGAACATTCAAAAAAAATATTAACCTCCACACAGTGGGGATCGTGGACAAGGTAAGAGATGCTACGCTGTATTCCCGAGTGTGGCTCGGGGTTAATTTTCAGTACCATAAGCGGTAACCCCGAGCCACACTCGGGATTACAGCGTAGCATCTCTTACCTTGTCCACAATCCCCACTGTGTCATCCGGCCGATGCCGGCATCTGTCTTCCAGGTTTCGTCCCTTGCGAGCGTTCGCATTGCAGGGGGGAGGAACCGGCGGGAATTTTAAAAGTTAAAAAAAAGTGGAGCAAAAAAAGGAAAAAAAAATAAATAATCAGACCGCCAGGGAGGTTAAGAACACTCATTTTGGCATCAGTTATCCAAAACAAATGTTATTTGTCAGATATTTGGTTATCATTATTTTTTATGCTATTTTATTTCTATTTTTGTTTTCAGTAAAAAAAAACGGTGTAACTGTATTTCATTTGCAAAAACTCCATACTTTGCACGAGAAACATAATCTTGGCATCATTAAAAATGGGACAAGTTATAGAACAAAATGTACACTTTGTTATCTACAATTGTATTAGCTTTTTTCTTTAAACCTTTTTTACTACACTCTTAAACATATCTTTGCAAGGTAAAAATGCCAAAATATCCTGTATATTTTTTTGGGAAAAAAATATCTATTACTGCATTATCTTGAATAAAGACAAAGTTATTGCCAAATCAATAAACACATAGTAGCATTCTAAATATTGCTATTGTCCATAAAGGATATGTAGGTGTAAGAGCTTATGGAGCTTAAGTGGATATAGTTTCTGATATACAGTATGTTTTTAGGTTAAGTACTTGCAGGCTATGTAATTGGTAAACCTAGTACTTACAGGTATTTTAACCCTTGAAAAAATTACAGTAACTCTCCTGACAGTGGTGTCACCAACTATAAGGCAACATAATGAATCAAAAATGTTACTTAAGATACCAAAGTAGCACAGTGTCCTTTAAAAAAACAAAAAACAAGTCTTTCTTTTGATGATGATGATGTCAAAAAAATATTTTAGTTTTTGGCTATGCAATCTATAGACAAAAACAGGTGACAAAAAAATGTAGTGTTTCTTTCAGTGTTTTAAATAAATAATGTAACTGTAGATAAAAAGTCTAAATGTTGTTCTTAAAATGTCCTATTTATAATTACACTAAAATGATGGCCCTGGTGGAAAGCATTGCTACATTATTTTTAAATTAAATAAAGGCTTTTTATTAATTTTTGAATTTTGTAATGCAACATAAAACATGAACAAAATGTATAAACATTAAAAAAGTGTAAATGTTAGTGGTTTTAAACAATAGAGAAAAAATCAGCAGAAAAATAGTAGTTGGGGGGAGTTATTAGGGGCTGATCAGGCGTACCTAAGGCTTAATAAGGGGTTAAATAGAAAAAGGTTATTACAACAATCGTTTTTTTTTTTGTTTTTTTTTTACTTGTAGGGTTGGTTTACTTCACATCATTATGCAGTCCAAAGTTACACCTTTAAAGAAGAATTCCATGATTTCTTTAATAGTTGTAGTGGGGATACCCCTGCACTGCAAGGGTTAAGTGCTCATCTGTGTCTAGGTCAGGGGTAGGCAACCTTGGCTCTCCAGATGTGCTGAAACTACAAATCCCATCATGCTTCTGCTTCTGGAAGTCATGCCTGTGGCTTGCAATGCCTTGTGGGATTTGAAGTTTCAGCACAGCTGGAGAGCCAAGGTTGCCTACCCCTGGTCTGGGTGCTAAAATAACAAAGATGCACTCACCCGAAGCTTCAAGGTGGTGATCTGTCCCATCGCTCCCTCTAGTCTCCCCTTCCTTGCAGAATTATAATCTTCCTCAGCATCCTCACATCTATACACAGTGTATAGACGTTGATGATTTATGGGACCTTAGAACACCGCAGAGGAGGGGGAGAGACGTTGGAAGGACCGAAACAAGCTTTGGGCGAGTATAACTTTGCTTTTTTTTAACCTAGACACAAATGAGCAGTTAACCCTTGCAATGCGGGAGTAGCCTCGCTTTAAGGGTTAATAAAAAGTTTAATGGAGTTCTTTAAGTTCCATTCAAAATATTGAAACAGAGTAAATATAAAGTAAAATAATGCCACTTTTATCTCTGAATCATGCTTCTGAACAGTGTTTACAAACATCAGAGTGCCTGTGTTAAATATTACATAAACTCTAAACAACAATATCGGCGCATACTAGGCAGCCACTAGTAAGGAATGATCATAGATATTTGCCACAATCCAAAAGCAAAATAGCCTCTTTTGCACTACTCCCCTAATTCATATGGATAGCTGCTCACAGAGGAAGGTTATTTGTTATTAAGACCATTATTTGCAACAACGAGAGTCAATGAAAACTGCAAGTCACATGGCTGGAAATAAAGTTCAATATGACAAATAATGTATCATAATGTAGCAGTTATAGTTTAGTGAGCACTTACATTATATGCTACACTCGGCTATGTGTTACAATATGAATAACTAGAATAAATATGAATATGTCAGTGGATGCTAGGTAATAGTATTCAACAAAAAGGAAAGAGAGGCTTCTACACTTCAACTTGTGGGTTGAGTTACTAAAGGCAAATACAAGTGACATTAAACCCTCAGATTTTTTAACATAAAACAATAGTGTAATGTGTGCCTTACTGTAATCCATGGTTGTTTCCCTTCTCTTTGCTGCTCTTCCTTTTAAATCTGTATCTGTTCTCATGCTGGGCAGAACTTCTGTTTTGCAGCAGACTGCCTTGTCTCAGGAATGGATACATGCTGTCTGTGTGCAGGTTCACAACCTGAGCCAGCACTACAGGAAGAGGCACTCAGCTGCAAAGGGAAGTTCTCCCCCAGCATGAGAAGACATGAGGATTTAAAAGGAAGAGCAGCAAAGAGAAGGGAAACTACCATGAATTACAGTAAGGCACACATTACAGTATTGGTTTATGTTAAAAAAATCTGAGGGTTTAATGTCACTTTAAATTGCATTTTTCAAGAGAAGCTTCACTTGGTGAATTTCACCCAATAATACCCCATGAATACCCAATTGTGTGCAATAAAACAAAAACTCTATTTTTGCTTGCATATGATTGGGTAATGAAAGTCAGTAGAGCTTTGCTTTGTTCACTAAACTAAGGAGAAACTTGCCCTGCAGACTGCAAACTTCTTTGCAAAGTGAACATCCATTTTGCCTTTAATAAAACAACCCCACTGGCTCACTCACAGTCAATTAGAAATTGTATCAGATGTCATTGACAACAATAAAAAAAACCCTCAAAATTATACACCTTACATATCAAAAATAACTAATAATCACAAAGCAAAAATAGATAAAAGTGCATCATAAAATCTACTTACAGAAGATTTTTCGCTAAATATATTACATTTTTATTTATTTCATGTGCCAGGGACCATGTAGCACTTGGCCCCATTCAAATTCATCCTGCTGTTGCCAAGCAACATGGTCGAACAGTTTACAGATGGAATTTTGAGTAACAGCACTGGTCTCTGGCACCAGGGCCACTCTGGAGACCAGCACTATCATTCATAAGGCAATGGCTGTGGGGTTGTGATACAGTATATCTGCCATGGTTGTCTATTCACAAGCAGCCCCTGCACATAGATTACAGCCTCACAGCACTGAGTGAGCTTATATGAATGAATACTCTGTGTAGTCGGGGCTGTGTCATAAACTGTACTGGCCATGAAAATCCTGATTGTTCATTCAAAAAAGTTCACACAGTGCTGCAGGGCTATGTGATCTATCTGCCGGGACTGCTTGTAAACGCATAACGTGGCAGATATATTCAAGCCGCATAGCATGTAGTGAGGTGTCATGAATGAATGACCATCGCTGTCAGGGCTGTGTCATATACTGTACTGGCCCCAACAGTGCTGAAAATTCATATAAAGGACAGCCTTTCCTTATCTAGGTTTATTTAAAGTTCATGAATAATTTGGACTTTTTCTTTGTTTTGTTATTATTCTATTTATTTATTACAGCTATTTATATTACTGTATTGTTGTAGTCACATACAGAATGTCCTGATACAATTTTTGATTGACTCTAGGCAATAGAAACAACAAATGTAGTTTCTTAAAGTCATCAAGATTATATTTCCTAATTAAAACTTTAGTTGCAATGGATGCAATCACAGTTAATAAAATGTCTGACTATTTTTTTAAACTTTGTATTCCTAACTAAGCTATAAATGTTTAACTCTTGATAAGTTACCCAGTATTTTTTGAGCAAACGAGTAAGCTTTAAGTGTTCACTAAATTTATTTATAGCAATATATTCCCCAGATCCCATTTTAGAGAATAATATGAAGGTATTTGTATCTGAAAAAAATGAAAATGTAATTTATAGACTGATTCTATTTTTCTTAATATGCATCATTTCAAGTAAACTGTTATAGTGTATCACTGTACTACAGCATACATGCTATGCCAATGACAGCATAAAGATGCCCTTGAAGAAATTACACAACCTTCAACTGTGCTTCTAATTTCTTCTTTCATTTGATTCCTGGAACATAAAACTGCATCATTTCCCCAAGGACATCTGCTTCTCCCATCTGCCTAAACTTTAATGCATGTGACAAAAAATGAAGAAGTACTAAAATGTGTCTTTTTTGTCTATTCACTCTGTTTAATCCACTCTTTTCTTTATAATATTTTAAGTCATTATATTTTAATAATAGTATTACACTTAGTTCATGAGCAGCAAGCATTTATATTTTGGTGCAGTAAACTTGGTACATTACTGGTTAGGAATCAGAATTACAGACACAGAAGGGAAAGGTCACCCTTTTAGATTCAGCTTATGGTTTTTGAAAAAATGTTGGATATTACCAAGAGATTATGTTGCCTAAAGCAAATTGTGGTTCTTCTAACCAACCAAAAAGGAAACCGAATGTGACAACTGATCATAAATGCTTATGGGCAATCCAGCTGGTAATTGAAATATGTCGCTATGACGAGTTGAAAATATTTGTTATAAAAAATATAAATGTGGGAAATTACCTAAAAAAAATAGTAGGAAGATTTTTCCTTAAAGAGAAACTTACTATGGGGTCTATTCACGAAGCTGCCGAGGGATCTGGCCGTAGCTTCGGCCGATCCTTCGGCTAGCTTCGGCCCCAGGACCCCTTTGGTTCAGTAGAACCGAGGGGGTGCTGTACGGGTTATTCACAATAGCCCGTACAACTCCCGATCATGGCCAAGTGGCTCAGTTGAGCCGATCGCATATGCATCGGCTCGGCTGAGCCGTGCAGAAAGCCGAAGCTGGCCGATCGGCCGGCCGGCAGCCTGCTTCTGATCTTACGGCTGGCTCCGGCCACTTTCAGAGAGATCAGCGTCCCTGGTTGCTAACCAGGGACACTGATCTCTAAACAGCTAACTCTCCCTGGCGCCCCGGGAGCCTCCTGCTCCCGGCCGCCAAGGAGAGAAACAATGCCGTGTCTTTTTTTTTTTCTGACACGAGCGATGTCAGAATAGAAAAAAACATTTCTCCCATTAAAAAGAATTGTGACATTACTATTGACTATTTCAATTTGCAATATTCGGGCGGGTACAATGCTAGTTTACTATTGGCTATTGCAAATCGGACGGATTTTTTTCTTTCAGTGAGTCAGCGTCCGCAGTCTATCATGATTGACATGAGTTTAAATCACTGGACAATGTGTTTGTTTGTTTTTTTCCAAACAAAGGACTTTGTAGTACAGTGTATTGTGTTTATTTTACTGTTATTTGTGAATGAGTAGGGCTTACAACTACCCTTTACTCCTTCATGAGGGGGGAGGGATCTCGGTGCCCTGTTTATGAAAGGGGGCACCCAGATTCAGATAAGCCCCCGCCCTGAGACTCCCACAACCACCAGCAAGGGTTATGTGGATAAGTTCTCATCAACATGAGAACAAGGTGCTTTGCCAGGGCATCCCCCCCTTACCCTCCCCCACCCCCAGCAAAGCACTCTCACCATGTTGAGGGCATGTGGCCTGGTATGGTGCAGGAGGGGGGGTTGCATGCTCCACCCCCCCTTTTCTGCTCTGCCAGGCTGCTGCTTGGATCAAGTGTCTAGTAAGGGATTTTAGAGGGGACCACACACTTCTTTTGGGGGGAGGGGGTTGGGTTCCCCTCTAAAACCTTAAAGGTCTGGTATGAATTGGGTAGGGGAATCCACATTGTTTTTTTATATTAACGTTTAACAACATCAGTTCCTTCTGAATAACATTCGGAAAACATTCCAGATGCATTCAAAAATTTGTGAATATGTACCCTTGGCCATGGACATTAGAAATCGTTCCTTCATTAAGGGAATTGAGGTAGCGGGCGATCCTTTTAAGCTGAATCTATTCGTAGACGATATCCTCCTTACCTTCGTCCAACTCCTCGTTTCCCTACCTTCTCTCTTTTCCATATTACAGGTTGGAGTTGTTTCTGGCTTACTAGTCAATCCTGAGAGATCTCAAGCCTTGAATATATCCCTTCCTCCTTCTATAGTAGCACTGCTCCAATAAAATATTCTCTTTAGCTGGGCTGCTAAATTTTTTTCTGTATTTAGGGGTTTATTTAACCAACTCTTTACCCATTTCTTGGCTTGGCTACATTTTTGCAGTCAAAATGATGTTTCTTCCCAAACATTTGTATTATTTTAGGACCTTGCCAGTTCCAATCACTTTGTTCGCCCTGTCATCTCTCCAAAATTCAGTTTTGGCCTTCAAATGGCATCATCAATGCCCCAGGCTGGCTAGATGGGCCGTATTTCTTCACAATTCTAATGGAAGTTTGGGACTTCTCAACCTTATTACATATTACTGTGCAGCCCAAATAGCCCCAATAACGGCACTTCATATCTCCAAAGATGTCCCTTTATGGGTCCTTTTAGAGTTACCCCATGCCCACCCAATCACCCTCTCCACCATACCCTGGTTACTGCCTGTCCATAGGCCTTTACATCTTAGTCCCCTTCTCCGTCACTTTTTATGGGTCTGGGATTCAAATTTTCTTCAATTAAGACACTAGCTACAGTCCCTACTTAGGGGTTGCGAAGTGCCTTCCGCGCTGTCAGTTGTTGAATGCATTTGTTCTAAAGATCCTCATACTCCAAAACTTATTTCAGTGCTTTATTCTCCAAGTATTCACACAATATCCTTTCTCAGGAGTCAGCCTGTAAAGTCCTCTTAAGATGGTATCTGGTCCCTGCTAGAATAGCTCATGCCCTTCCGTCCTATCCCAAAAATTGCTTCCAGGGTTGTACTGAAGAGTGTGATTTTTTGCATATTTGGTGGTCCTGTCCTTTTTGTAATCAGATTTTGGTCAAAAGTTTATAGACTCATCTCTTTGTTCCGCATCACGGTTTGCAAGGATCCTTGGCATGCACTACAAAATCTCAAGATTGTGCAACTCCACTATTCCCCACAAAGGCTGGTAGATTTTATCTTTTTAGCTGCAAAACAAACCATTGCTTCCTGAAAGAAACAAACCATACCCTTTGGGGAATTTAAACAGCGTATACAGGGATTCTTCATAAACGAACATTTATCTAGCATACATACCATTCCAGAAAGTTCGGTCTACATGGTATGATTTCTGTGCTCCCAGATATGAACCCCAACATATTTGGCATAATACCTCTGATGCTTATTTGCTGCACACCTTGGGACTGCTGCCCAACTTTCTATCCCTCCCTTTCCTCCTTCTCTTCTTCCTCTTGTCATTCATTCTATTCCTCTATGCATTCTTCTCCCCTCTTTTCCTTTGCTTTCTAGCTTACCTCTCATCTTTACTGTTCTTTACTTTCTACCTTTTTCCTTAGAGGCATACGTTTATCATCCGGCTACAATTATATTTTGAGGTAGCCAACGTCTACCTTCCTGTTTTTATCTTGCTTGCCATATATCAGAACATTGTCCACAAGCATGCTGCCTCATTGGCAATGTATTAAAATGTAAATGTAAATGTAAAAATTATTTTTATGTTGCTTGTGGTTTATACTTGGTTTATTTCTTCTTCACATTCTTAATGCCTTTGTTTTGTATGCCACATTGTTTTTAATAAAGAAATTTGTGTGATGATGAAAAAATTTGGATATGTTCGGATTCATTATTCGTGCAGATATTCATCCACATTTCAATTCGGAATGAATTGGATCTTGCATGTCTACTCTTTTGCAATAAAAACCTCTTATCTTCCATCTTGGCATACCTTGGTGCCTGTCAGTGGTGTATTTAAGTTTGGGGCTGCCCTAGGCAAAACGTTCTGTTCCGAATAGAAATTCGGGCGAAATTTCAGAAATTACAAATAATAACGAATGCAAACAAATCCGAATTTCTGATTCCGAAATTCGTTAGTCGTAGTCTGTACCAAATTTTGTTTGTTGGATGAAACATTAGTAGCCTTTAATTTAGGGCAAATTTTCTCATATCACCTGAATAGAAAAGCCCTGGTCACTTAGATTTTGTTGAAATGTACTTACTCTGTGGGGACTTTAACTCATGGTTACAAATGGTCACAGGAATGGGAATAATTCTAGTACTAACATGTATATGTGGTAAACGTTGAAGCTGTGTGGATCCCTGTGTCACTTCAACTCAGTCACAGCGCTATGTGGCAGAGAAGGAGGAAGAAGGAGATAGGTGAGGGTATGGGGCTGGAGCATTATAGAGGAGTTCCTGTTAGTAAAAGTTTGAGCCCTGAAGCAGCACAGTGCAGATTTATATTGCAATGACACCCAATTACACCCATGACCCCAATTACAACCACTGCACCAATGTCCACTTCAACCACAGGCACTGCACCAACATGCACTTTGTACCCGCTGCCACTGCACCAATGCAAACTATTGCGCAATGCTTCTTTTTCCATCTCCACTCGCACTGCATTGATGTGCCCTTTTGCATCCACCACCACAGCACTGATATGACCTTTGCTTGAACCCAATGTCACTCTACACCGATGCAAACTTCAGCACTTGTCACCAGAGAGTTCACACACTTTTTTACACAATGTTCCCTACTGCAACTGCAGGTCCTGCACTGAAGTGACATGCTGCACCCACTGCCTTTACACCTCCCAGCAATACACCAACTCGCCCCTCTGCCACTGCAGCAGTGTGTCATTCCACACCACTGCACCTAAATGCATGTCTGTACCTGCTGCCACTACACCAACACTTCTAAGTTCTTCAGTAATGCACCAATTGTCACTTCTGCAACCACCACTGTGATCCACTTACCTGCATCTGCCGCCCGTTGCTGGACCTGGCCTCCTTCACTGCCGGACCGCCCCAAGCTTCCTCCACCTGCCGTCTTGCACTTGCAGGTCTGAGGCCTTCTGTGCCCGACTGACGCTTCGGGACCGGCGACCTCTGTCGCCCGACAGGGATCTGGACCCGCCCCCTGATGGGGATCCGCCCGGCCCACCCCCTCCCCTCCTGCTGCTGCTGCTCCTCCTCCGCTCCACTTCCTCTCCTCGCCTCCCCCTCTGGCTCCTTGTCCCGCTAGATTAGGCTAGATTAGGCAACCGAGGCTGCCAAATTCTGTGCAGCCCGGGTTGCCTGACTGTTTTGGGGGTGGCATTTTTGCCGCCCCCCTCTAAAGTGCCGCCCAAGGCAGATACGCCCCTGGTGCGTATTCAAATTAACTCCTGTGCATAGGTGTTTTATTATTCTTTACGAGCCAATGCAGATGGCCAAAATCTTCAACACCAAAGAAGATTGGTGGAAGTTGCCAGCACCAGTGGGGGAGCTTTTGGACATCTCTGAAGGGGAGGTAATTGTCTGAAACTGACCTGCTATCAGCCTTTTGAAGTACACTGTACAGCAGAGCTGAGTCTGGGGGATGGATCAGCAGCCAGCAAACTGTGTTTCAATACACATGTGTATTGAGCAGAGTGACAGAGAAATGTACTATTCCTTTCAAATATTTGTGCTTTTGCTGTATCAGCAGTGCCACTGAACCGCTTGCTTTCAAGGATACATTTCCACAATAATAGCACTATCCAAGCCTCTGTAGTTATTTCCATTTGTGTAGGTAGTCATTATTTCCTCATTGATATTAGAGTGGGAGTAACATAGTCCAATTGTTTGTTGGAATTTGCACTCATAAATGCACATGTAATGATCTATCACACCTTCCATTCACTATTGCATTGGCTATTCATAACTTATTTTCAAAAAAAGACTCCATCACTTTTTCTGTTAGCTTGTCCTTGAAAGAGGAGTGTACCTTTTTTTAATTGATAACCCCAGTGTCCATTACATAATATTTAATACAATTACATAGAAATATGAAAGTCATCAGCACTCCTTGAAAGGGTGAAATAATTAATGTAGTTTTAGTACCATTGCATCACATACATCATATAGTGTCAGGATCCAGAGCACCTCCAGGTGGCACTGGAGCCAGGTCCTGCAGTTCCTGTGTTCGCCTGCAGGTGTCTCCAGGCAGCCAGGAACTGTCAGGTACCAGACCACCACTGGGTGGTGCTGGAACCTGCGACTCCAGTGCTCACCTGCGGGTGTCTCCGAGCTGCGAGCAATTACCCACCACCTGGTGCTTCCTGGGAGGGTATTTAATCCCTCCCTGCAGTCAGGACTGTGGCTCAGTATCCTGTCCCCTTTCCCTGACTGTGTCCTGTGCCCTAAGCCTGTTGCCATTTCCTGTGTATCCTGAGTCTCAAGTCCTGAGTCCTGTTACCTGCTTGCAGTCCTGTTACCTGCCTGTACCTTGACCCTTGTCCCTTAGCTCCCCTGGTGTGGCTCAGCTCCCCTGGTCTTGCCCTGCTCCCCAGGTTTACCTGGCTTGTATACCCTGGGTGTGCATACAGCTATTTGCTCCTGGTTTGGATATTTTATGTTATCTTTTGTATGTGTTTGTGGTTATATTTAGTTGGTTACTTTACTTACTTGTGCTTGCTTGTGGGTGTTGGTGGGGTTGTTGTGTTTTGTTTTGCTGTTTACAATAAATTGTATACAACTCAATTGACCTTGTCTAGTGTGGTCATACTAATTTGGTCCTCCTGCGTGGGTACCTGCATGCGGTGTGGGGACACCCGCGCACGGTACTCTGACATATAACCAATATTTAGGGGATACAGAGTTCCTTCCTCAAGGTGAAACAGTGACAAAATGTTTAAAGGGAGACAGTTATAAATACACCAAGAATGCCCAGTGAGATACACCCCTCTTAATAATGATGTCATAACCCCATGACAAAATAATGTACACCTACACAATATGAAGAATGAGGATGCTACCATCGCAAGTACTCCTGTATGTGTGTCAGACTCCTCAGCAAGACTTGCATCATTCGAAGCCCATCACATACAGTACCTACCAATCTAAAAGAATGCAAGTCCCAAAGGAAGGGGAAAGGCAAATGGAGGAGGAAAAGGGGGAGGGACCAAGTAATAGAGCAATGCATATATGGGATAAATGTACGCAAAAACAAACACAATAAAGATATGGAAACAGTGCACTGGTGCTAATGCTCCAAACCCCATAACTATGTATGTCATGTCCCATATTGCAGCGCACTTGTGCTAATGCTCCAAACACCATAGCTATGTATGTTATATCCCATAATATTAACAAGATGCAGACACTGACACTGCTGTTTTCATATTTTTATTTTGTTTGTTTTTTTAGTTTCACTTTTTGCTTACATTTATCCCATATATGCATTGCTCTATTACGTAACTCCACCTTTTTTTCCTCTTCCTTTGTCTCCACCCCCTCCAGATTGTATTTGATATGATTTTACATTGGTTGTGTGTGACAGGCTGTAAACGGTATGAGTGGCACTGACAGCACATGTTTTTGAGTATCCCACCCACTGCCTAGTAACATGATGCTGGTGGGGCATGTTGATCATTCATCACCATTTAGCACATGATGACTTTTCCTATTTCTATGATCAATATTGGATAGTGCCATACGTTGCCATTTGCACTCAAAGAAAATGACAGAGTACCAGTATATATAATTTTGATATTGTGTAAAACATATTAATTTGTTTTATTTTTTGTGTGCTTATGTAAACATGAAAAAGTCTGCAATTACTAGATTACAAATATTAACATAGCAGGATGATGTTGTTAAAGTTACCATTTATTTTACCAAACCTCTGATGATGACACCATATATACTGTAAAGGAAATGTAAAAATGAACTCCTGACAGAAATATTGCTAACCCTTGCAGTGGGGCTACCCCCACACTACAAGGGTTTAAGTGCTTGTTTTTATCTAGGATCTAAAATAATAAAGAAACACTCATCTGAACGATGGACCCACCTGGTTGCTAGACTAGTCCCTGTGGCCCTTCTCTCCCTCCACTCTGCTGGTCTAAACCTGTGAATACAAATTCAGTGTATTGGACGTGAGGACACATGAGGGACATTTCAACTCTGGAGCACAGAAAGAGAGAGGCTGCAGGGACCGGTTTAGCAGCGGTTTGGGTGAATATATATTTTTTTATTTTATGCCCAAGAAGAAAATGAGCACTTAACCCTTGCAGTGGTAACAGTGAAGGATACTTGCACAGTTTTTTGAATTGCACTAAGTACAATATATGAAAAAAAAAGCCTTAAAAAAATTCCCTGGATACCCAATAGTATAGGTAATTATCAAATAAGATAAGCTTCTGCTATTCTGTTGATTTGCTTGTCTGGATGTACAACACAGAAATAAACCAGAAAAAAGGGGAAAAAAACTGGGCTTCAGTAAAGGAGATGATAAATCCAAGAGTAAACTATATCTCGCACAGATAAGGGGGACTATACAAGGCATGTGGTTTCCAATATCCAAATGTCTATATGGTATTCATATAGGGTGAGAAAAATAAAGCCCCTGTCCAAGAAAATACGTCGGCTTCCTGGTAAATGCAGTACAGAGGTCCAGATATAAGTGTTCATATCTGCACTGTAGGTATTGGATAAACACAGATACATGACACAATGGCAGGCATATGTATATAGTAGTATAGTGCTTCCTGGGGGATAGAAAGATGACCCCTCCCCTATTTCAATTTGCAATAGCCAATAGCAAACTAGCATTGCACCCGCCCTCTGCTGCAGTTCTCCATCAGGTCCACCACTACTGATTAACAGCAGCAGAGGGCGGGTACAATAGCTAGTTTGCTATTGGCTATTGCAAATTGAAATAGCCAATAGGAATCTAGCAATGCATTCCTATGGCCAAAATATAAAACAAATTCTATTATGACACGGGTCTGTGTCAGAATAAAGAAAAAAAATCATGTTCGGCCGACCCGAAGCCACCCGATATACGGCTGAAATCAGCTGTACCAGCCTGAAGTGAATAGCTGAACAGCGTTCGGCTCACTTCGCTTTAGGTCCGTCATTCACTCGGCTGCCTACGGCAGCTTATTGAATAGACCCCACAGTCTTCCTTCCAGGAAAAATTATATCTTCATCTCCGTCTTTGGTAGTCATGTTGATGTTTTCAGCATTCCTTAATTAGTCAGTATTCATAAGCAATTTGCGGAATTTTATATAAATTAATATATGTGTGTGTAACAATAACACCCTCGAGTGGCTGGATTTTAGACTTTTTAACCATTTCTAATGGTAATTTGGCTTCTAGCTGCATTCAAATGCCAACAAGATACCGAAAAACAGTAGCAAAAGGTCTCTTAAAGTGATATTAAAGTTAAAAGGATTTTAAGCTATTGCCAATGCCCTTCTAGAAGGACTTCCCAAATATGTATACCCTTTCCCAGCCCACATCACTGTCATAAACCTCTGAGTGATTAGCCAAGGTAAAATAAATATTCATGACCCACTATATTGTATCTTGTCATTCTATTCATATCTACTGAAAAACACTTTCCTGAAGCGGGAAGAAGCAATGACCTTGAGCTTAGAAAAAAAAACTAACAATCCCAGATAACATAAAGAAACAAAGCTCAGGCTGGCTACAGCACAGCTGCACACACCAAATTCAAACTAGGGACTCTACTCTACATACAGGAGGTCTTCCCACCACTGTTGGGACACTCCTGACAGGGTCCCTGCGTATGCTTTTAGATATGTTATACTTCGTTTTTTGTGCCCTCATTGTTAATGACACAACTCTAAAAATAAGTTAACTTTTTTTACTTGTTGAATAGTTTTCGATTTGCTAGTTCCTCTTTAGACTGTAGATGCAAATATCAACTTTAAAATTACAGTATGTAATTGTTAAATGCATTGTTTGTTTATAATGGTAATAGACTGAAATAATGTGATTTATATATCTTTTCATTATCTATCACCATTATGGAACACTAGCATTCTGTTATCAATTGTATTCTATTAAGCCTTCAAACCTTTACAATGACAGTAAAATAGTCCATATGAAGGATTCTGAATATAATGAAAAAGCATTTTCAAGTTATCATAAATGTCATTACTACCTCAGAGAGGATATGAGTGACCTACAACAACACATACAGATTTTATACAATGAAATTACATTTTCCAGTAAATTCAAGAAAAGATGATTTGATATAGTGTGTGAAATAATAGAATTTAGATAGGGCATTGCTGAAGTATACATTATTCCCTGTTAAAGTTTCATACAGAGCTCAGTGTCCTTTTGGTTTCATTATTTTTATTATAAAAAGCTTTCAGCAGTTAAAGAATGTTAGCCTATTTATTAAAATAATATAGTTCTGGTTGGAGATCCTCTGGGTGAAATTAAATGGTTTGGCACAGGGAATTGGCATTTATAGTCTATAATCAGCTACTTTCTGGTTGTCAGTGTGTTTTTACCCCTACTATTTCCATGAAACATAAAACAGGATGCAGGTATGGTTTAAAGAGGACATTGCATTTTCTACTGAGTGGTAATTGAGACACACCTCACCAGCCAGCCTGCTAAAAAAAATACACTAACTATTAGGGTTAAAAACAGAGGATTTAGTTGCACAACTTTTACAAACTATGTGGAAACTAAACTGCCTCGTCAAGGCCCGTCTGTGTAGCCTTGGCTTGAGTTAGGCTTTAAGTGGTATATCAGTATACTTGCCAAATATAGGAGATTCTTTTGCCTGCAAAATAAGGGCTTGTTTCCACCAACCCATGCGCTCATCGCACTGTCCAGTGCCCAGAGTGCAAGGGATTACATATACAAAGTCTCCTTGCGTTCTGGGGTGGGAGGGACTGTGAGTGCCATTCATGTCAATGGCACTGCAGACACACCTCCCCGCCCACCCGCAGTGCGATCGTGGTAATAAAATGCCCTATATTCCAGTGCGGTACGATCACAAAAAAAAGTGCATGGGCTGGTGGAAACAAGCCCTAAAGGGTTGATAACTGAAAACATCTAACTGAAATCTTACTTTCACAACCTGCATGACAAATAAAAACTCTAGCCCAACCTTAAAACACAGCAGGTGACATCTGAGGACAAATTAAAGCATCTTGTCTTAGAAAGTTAAGTGATTTCACTGAGCATATTATTGGAGGTCACATATAATAAATCCATAGAAAGGAATGAAAAAGCATTTTCAAGTTATCATAAATGTCATTACTACCTCAGAGAGGATATGAGTGACCTACAACAACACATACAGATTTTATACAATGAACACACATTTTCCAGTAAATTCAAGAAAACATGATTTTATATAGTGTGTGAAATAATAGAATTTTCCACCAGCCCATGCGCTCATCTGATTGGCCGGGAAGTCGGCTCCATGCTCTCTAATCACAAGTGAAGAGAGAGCATGGAGCCGCTTCCCGGCCAATTGGGAAACAGGGCAGCGTGTAATGACGCGCTGCCCGGCTTCCTGATACCGGAAGTACACATGCTAGGCATCGGAGCACTTGGGCGAGTATGAGTACTAGCCCAAATACTCGGAATTGGCGCCGATATCGATAATAGTATTGCTGCATCCCTAATAACAATAATATTAGTAATTAATAACTCAAGCACCAACAAGACTAAACATTTTCCTAAAAAGTGAAGCTTTTTGTATATAGAAAATTAAAATAAATTGTTCGTTCCTTATCCAGAAATGCAATTTGTCAAAACAGGCCTGTTTTTCCCATAAAATGTAGATTTTACTACACTGACTTTCTACACTGAATGTGAATTTAAGTATACTGACTGAAATTTAAACAGCAAACCATTTTTGTAGTAATAGGTTTCTACTTTCTCCCAAAAATGTGCAGTTTTTGATATGAGTTTGGGAATAAATTGCCAGCTCTATAGAACTATCAGACAGCAAGGGTCAGCCCTGTAATTTCACTAAAGAAAAGTAAAGCTTTTGTTATACTTGGCTTGGAAATTGTCAACTAATTCATGTAAAATTAAAATGTAGTTTATAAAAAAAACTCAATTCACAAAAAATGCATATTTTAATATACTGACTGCCAAAATAGACAGTCAGCTCCTGTTCCAAAAACATCAACATATTTTGTGAAAAGAAACCTCCGATTTTTTTTTACCCACACATATTATATCCGAATTTCCAAATTGCATTTGGGAGCTCCCGAATGCCATTCGGGTCTGGAAGCCTCAGTTTTAGTAATATATGTATATTGCTCCCAGACACGAATGGCATTCGGTATCCGAATATCCGAATTGCATTTGGGAGCTCCCGAATGCAGAGTTTTGTCACCAGGATCAAAGCATCTGACTATCAGGCTAATGCATTGATGAGGTCACATAAGTTTTTGTTTTATTTGTAATGGTCTTGTTCATTCTCTTCCTTCATATATTACTGTATAATCATACTCTATAAATAACTGTCTGCTTGCTTGCCATAGACGGTGGCCTAGTCACTTAAAAGGAGTAAACAATAAACATAGATACAAATATAATATCATATTTTATATAATTATTGTATGTCCTTCAAGCTTCCCCCGTTGTCCCTTCATGCATAGATTCTCTGATCTCCACATCTATTTTGAATAATGCTCAACCAACAATAGTGAAATCTGGTTTGCAAACTATAAAACTAAATGGGGGCCCTGATTTTTAAAATTATGTTCTAGCTTGACATATTAGGTATGTCTACAATTGCATTAATTCAGCCCAGATTTACCCTCATTTGCTTGTCTTATGGTAGTAATGAAACACTCCCCCAGGCTTAATTGATGATCTGCATAGAACTGTACTGCCTAGAAAGTATAGATGTCTCTGTTGGATGTGCCTTTTATTGTTTGGAACACTGTCGAATGGATTCTTTCCTACTCTGGTCATGGTTTGTCCCCTGGGACTCCACTGTGGCACAACTGTAAATGAAAGGAGCTCTATAACCATCTAGACTCAATCTGAAGAGGGTTCGGAAGAAGTGGGGGACACCTGGTTCACTGATGTCATCAGTACAGCTGATAAATTCATGCAGTTCTAATCGGCTACATTGTACCCTAAGTTACAATGTATGGGTCTTCTTCCATCTGATAGCTGCCCTAAATGTAAGGATGCACCAACTGATGTCCACCATATGTTTTGGTATTATTAACTCATATAACTCTGTTATATGCCCAAATGCTCTTTCCTGCAATATTCTGGGAATATTGAATGATTTTGTATCTCGGACAAACCTGTACAGGCTGATTCCTTTTCAAGCTAGAAAAGCTATTCTATTCATATGGACAAGTGACCTCCCTCTTACTGTGCAGCAAGTACTTCATCATGTAAATCTGGAACTTCCAAAATGCAAAATTATTTTTGAGGGCAGAACATGCCCAGAAATTTTACAAAATGTGGCACTAATGGTTGAATTTTAAATGTAATGTATACTGTTTTTCTGAGCAGAGTTGAATTGTGTGTGTGTGTGCGTGTGTTTTTTTGCCTATTTTAGTTACTGTTACCTCTCCCTTCCCATCCCCTTCTTTCCACCATCCCCTTCCTCAGTTCCCTTCCCCCTTTCTTGTTCCCCCCTCCCCCTAATCTCTCCCCCCTTTTTCCCCTTTATTCCTAGAGTGATGTTGAGTTATGTTGGGTTATTCTTGTTTTTTGGGCTCAGTCCCAGGCCCAGTTTTATAGTTCTATGGCTTGTTTGTATGTAACCATGCAAAATTTAAATAAAAATAATTTAAAAAATATAATGTATTGTAACCTAGATAGTTGTGGTGATGTTCATAGAAGAACCGATCATAGTGATGATCTTGGGGAATGTGTCTCTGCCTCTTAGGAAAAGTGCTATACAATTTTTTTTATATCTTGATAATGATAATAATATTGCATTATCACGCAGAAAGTAAAATACTGTTAAGGGCTACAGTATATGGATATAGATAATTAAGAAAGATAGTTTTTAGCAAGTTATTAAGGCAGAAATAGATTCTTGAATAACAATCAATAATTCACTTCTTCAGGAAAATAAACAAATAATCTTGATAGAAAAAAAATATAATAACCAGATTAAATTGGATGCACTTTACTTGTTTTATTGTTTCAATTTTAATAGGAGTAACACTTTATTTTTGTATGTAGTGCTTAGTAAGATATAAAACAATTCTTGCTCAAGGAGTGGAACAATACTTAAATCATTGTTTTGTCACTTCATTTTCTGTATCATTTAATCACTCTATAAATGACTTACAGGCCATGACCTAATGGTCGCAAATATAAAAAACAGGAGTTGTACAATCATTTTTATGTTTGCCTGAGTGCCTGCCAACATGTTTTATCAGATGCAAGGTATCTGAAATGCCACTTAAAGTGGGTAGCAGGATGTATTCCACTTTATTTATGGCTACAGAGCATACATATACTTAGAGTCAATGTTTTTTAAATTAAGTCTACATTATTATGGATTTTTAAAGAGAGGGCTTAATAATTCCATGCTTATTTACTACTGTAATTTTTAAGGTAAGGTCATTCTTTCACATTTTTTTTCTACTGTTAAAATTTTAATCACTAAAAGTAAAATTAAAAGGAAAGTATAGTGTGTTTTAATGTGAGTGCATATTTGAGATATCAGTGCAGTGTTTATCTATAAGGTATTATTTATTTGACTACCATATTTTTCATGCTTCCTCTCCCCCATTTTTGTTGCTGTATTAAATGTAGCCTCCATTTTTGTTGTATTAAATGTAGTCCGGTAGAGAGTCAAGTTGTATTGTTTACATGAGTTGAACATCTTGGATAATTATCCGATAATAAAAAGGGCATAACAGGCATGGAGGAGCTCAGCTATGAGGAAAGGTTAGCTGGAATGAATTTGTTCTCTTGAATATGTTCTCTCTTGAGAAGAGGCAATTAAAGGGTATATGATCACCGTGTATAAATACATAAACGGTTTGTATTGTGAACTTGGTGAAAAATTATTCACTTTAAGGTCACTGCAAAGAACAAGGGGGCACTCTTTTGTATCTGGAAGAAAAGAGGTTTAACCTTTGCATACGTAAAGGCTTATTCTCAGTAAGAGCTGTGAAAATGTGGAATAGGTTACCTCGGGAACTAGTTCTAGCTAGCTCAGTTTACCATTTAAAAAAAATCTGCATGCATTCCTAAATGCACATAATATAACTAGATATTAACATTTTATAGGCACAAAAGATGCCTTCACTCTCTGTATATTAAGTGTGGAACACATAGTAAGTAATTAAGGTGTGTTAAGGTGTGTCTTTATATTGTTTAGATAAATGTCCACACTTGCGAACCAGAATTTGATATGGATTTCCCTAAAGGTGGAAACTTAGGGGTCTATTCACTAAGCTGCCGAGGGCAGCCGAGTGAACAACCGACCCCAAGTGAAGTGAGCCGAACACTGTTCGGCTATTCACTTCAGGCTTGAACGGCTGATTTCAGCCGTATATCGGCTGACATCAGCATGTTCAGCCTACCCGAAGTGCAGAAGGAGTTCGACTCAGCCGATCCAACATCTCGCTGCTGTTCGGCCTATTCTCATAGATGCAGAACAGCAGTGAGAAAAATAGTTTAAAAAGTAGGAAAAAAAAGGAATATAAAACGATGGGCAGAGCTAGCAGTGACAGCTAGCTCTGCCCAACTGTTTTCTATTGGCCAAGTGGTTCTGCTGCCATCAAAATAAAAAAAACTCTCCCAGAAAGTCTTACTCTGTTCGATCGAGCAGAGTAAACCTTTCCCTGCTCTGTTGTCTTTTTTTTCTTCTGATATAGGAGCCGTTGGCTGCCATCAGAACCAAAAATAAATAAGCATAGGAATGCATAGCTGCATTCCTATTGGCTATTTAAATTTGCAATAGCCAATAGCAAACTAGCTATTGCACCCACCCTCTGCTGCTGTCAATCACCAGAGGGGACCTGATGGAGAACTGCAGGTCCCCTCTGCTATGCATTCCTATGCTTTTTTTTATTGTTTTTCTGATGGCAGCCAACGGCTCCGATATCAGAAGGGAAAAAAAACAGAGCAGGGAAAGGTTTACTCAGCTCGAAAACTTTCCGGCAGAAAGCAACTCTCTCCCGGGCAGCCGGAGAGTTGGGAGATCAGTGATCTGGAGATCAGTGTCTGAGGTTACCTGGTAACCAGGGATGCTGATCTGCCTGTGCAAGTGGCCGGAGCCAGCCATGAGATGATGGCTGGCTCCGCCCAGCAGTCCGTAGCAGGCTGTCGGCCAGCCAATGGCCGGCCTTTCGGCCAACTTCACCTTTCACCTCGGCTCAGTCGAGCCAATGCATATGCCTTTAACCTAACTTACATTAAATCAGCACTAATTAAGCTCTAGGTTGCAAAATAAGGCTTGTAGATATTTCTATATAGGAAACAAAAATTGGAGAACGGAAGCGCCACTACCTGGCGCAATAAATATGGCGAAGTTGGATGAGAGGGGTAGGTGATGTACTCACCTATGGTAGGTCGATAATTCGCTTTTACGAAGGCCGTGAGGTGGAGTGGAGCAGTGGGGGAGAGATGGTCCCTCTTAGGATGGGTGGTATGGAGGTCCAACCAGATGGGACAAATGTAAACACAAATATGGCAAGGTGAGATAAGGTGGGTGAGTAAGAAAAGGAGGAAATTCTGTAACTCACCGCTAGGAACGTGAAGGCTGGCTCTCAATGACGGTGATGGGCTCCTGTACTGTCTGGGTGCAGGGCTGTGGGATGATCCTCTGAATGAGTGCTGGTGTGACTGTCTTGTTGGATCTCTGCAGGCTCCGACCTTGGGGAGAGACGCGGTGCTGGAGGGTGGGTAGTGCAGCTGCCGAGGTGTTCCGGCGTCCCTTGGCGTTGTCACCTGCCTACTCGAAGGGGGGTGAGGGTGGGTCCGGAGGGGAGGCGGAGGTGGATGCACACTGGGGCCTCCTGACGGTCCGGCGTGTCTGTGTCCACAAGCTGTCGGCTTCCGATGCCGGTGATGAGATGTGGAGCAATGGCGGGGGCGGAGTCCCAAAAAAACGGATGTGGTGAGGAGATGGAGTGTTCGGAAGGTTATGGTGCGTGCTGGCGACGTGTTTCGAAGGCGATCCCTTCTTTTTCAAGCCTGATGTGTCAAAGCCAGTGGAGACGGCGTTGGCGGGAATCGGAGTATTTGAGTGTTGGGGTGGGGAGGAGCCCCGGTGAATGGGAGGAGCTGATTGGTTGTGATGGGGCCAAGAGCGAGTGGGAGGGGCTAAGGGCCGGGAATGGGTTCGGACGGGCTAAGCCGAAGCTGAGGGGTTGGGCTAAGCATAGGTGGGCGTGTTCAGGGTTCAGAAACGGGCATCTGATAAAGGAGAGTCCCGAGTCAAAGATATGACTGAAGAGGTGGTGGGCATGATTAGCCGATGTACTGCGGCCGTGTCGATTAAGGTGGTGTGCCCAGATACTGTCAAAGTGGTGCCAAGGGTCGTATTAAATAAAGTGATAGAAGCAGGCAATGACAGATAACTTTTTTGTTAGCTACTAGTGTAGAGGTGATACATGATGGAAAGTGACTAGATGATTGAGGTGGTGTGCCCAAATGCTCTCAAATGGTACCAGGGCCATGTTAAATACCGTGATAAAAACAGACAATGTCAGATGGCTTTTGGTGTGGCTGTGATATGTGATGGAATGTGACTGGTTGTTGGGGAGGGATTAGATGATGGTGTTTGTTTCCAATTCCTCATTTAAACCATGGGGGACAACGTGTTTAGTTTGAAGATCCAGTATGTCTCTTGCTTGCATAGGCGGTGGAATCTTTCAGCTTCTGGGAGTTTATCCGGTATCTGTTCTATCGCAAAAACTTTCAGGTGGACTGGGTTCTTTTGGTGTTTTAGGAGAAAATGGCGGGGGACGCTGTGTTCAGTACAGCCCTCCTCGATGAACGTCCTATGTTCCCCGATTCGTTTGCGGAGGGGGCGGATAGTACGGCCTATATAGAATAGATTGCAGGGGCATTGTAGGCAATAGATGACGTGATCATGGGCACAGGTGATGAACTGGGTGATTGGGAATTTGTTGCCCAACCTGTCATGGAAGTGAGACTGGCCGTGGGTGATGAATTGGCATGTGAGGCACCGACGTTTTTTACATTTGTGTACCCCTGTTCTGTTGTTAAACAGAAGTGTCTGTCTGACTTTTGGTAAAGGGAAGGAAACTTTGCTAGGGGCCACTATGTTCTTGATGCTGCTGGCTTTTTTGAAGATGACGGACGGTTTAGGTGGGAGTGGACCTAGTTGGGGGTCCACAGTAACAGATGCCAGTTTTTTCAAAGGATGGCTTCGATGGCCTTGTATTTATTATTAAAAGGGGTGATGAAGCAAGCTACTTTTTTGGGCTGTGGGTTGACCCGTTTTTTAGATGGTGGTTTTTGGACCGTGGTGTTGAATTGGTCGCAGGCCTTGGTGATGAGGTGTTTCGGGTAGCCTTTTTCTAGGAATTTGTCTTTTAGGACACGGCTTTGTTTGACATAGTCATTCTCCCTCCCCCCGCCTCCAAACTTTCCACACAGAAATTCCCCCCAAATTCCAGTCACATACGGGGTACCCATCAAGTACCGCAACTCGCCCCGCCTCTGACGAGCGCCACACATGGGGTAAAACTCTTTGAACTTTTAGATATTTCTATATAAAAGATGCACCCACAGGGAGAAGCAAAAAAACAACAAGTTTGTGTTGCGGAAAACATAAGCTGAGCAAAACCACAATAGCAGATCAATCAGCAGCCAGCACACAGGTATGTAGGGAAAGTCACCATCCAGTGTATGGCAATCCGAGGCTCTACATTTTCAGGTATCACACCTCATGAACTCTGCAAGAGAGTAGTTCCGTCCCAACATTTACATAATGATCGTTTTTCCTGAAATGACAGGTAAAATGCACCACCCATGGACTCAGAGTGATGCAGTTAATTTTAGAAGAGAAAAAAGCACAACTGTTGGATCTGGAAAAATATATAATGGATTGTATTGATAAATAACAACAGTACTCAAGCCACACTGAGATTGCGCATGCAAATGACCCTCTGAAAAAAGAGGTAGATCAATTAAATATAAGTTTTTAACATACTAAGCGCACAAAGTATTATTATTATTAATAATATTATACAGGATTTATATAGCTCCAACAGCTTGTGCAGCACTTTTCAATATAAGGAGGACATTATACCAATCAAGACAAGATGGTAGGGAGGGCCCTACCCATGAGAGCTTACAATCTAAAAGCATGATATTACCGAATGGGGAAAAAGAGGACATTTTCTAGTTGACTGAAAACAGAGGCTGTACTAGATCTAGATGACATTCTATAACACATGACACATCTATATCTATAAAAAATAAGTCAAGGCAACTGGACTTGCTGTATTTTTCTTGAAGACGTTTCACTGGTCATACAACCAGCTTTCTCAATTCAGAGGTTTCTGAATTGAGAAAGCTGGTTGCATAGCCAGTGAAATGTCTTCAAGAAAAGTACAGCAAGTCCAGTTGCCTCTACTTATGTTTTACAGATATACCATGACGTGGATGAATGAGAACCTTCACAGACATATTGTGACACATCTATGGAACTCTGACACTGACCAATTGATTGCCTATAGCTCTGATAGAGAAAGGGAAAAAAGAAAAACCTTGGGGACTTTTTGGTTAAAAACGAGGCCCACGCATGCAAAAAAGGACAAGAAAAACAGTGTCCCTGTGAGCTCCAGACAGACACGCAGCAGCAACAAGAAATTAGTCAAATGCCTTCTAATTTGACCATTATTAATATTACCAATGTGCAGTTAAGCAAGGATCACCTGTCACTACTAAGTAAAGGGTTGTCATTTTTCTCTGTATGTGAAGGTAATACATTCACCATTTATAGTAATGCGTTCTGATGTTTGAGAACCTATGCTCATTGCACAGCAAAAACAAAAATGAGCAGAGAATGGAACAGAATTTGTAGTCAGTTGAGCTAGGTGAATTATCCCATGATAAAGTAGAGTAAAGATTATTGTTTAGTGAGGACATTAAAACATTGGAGGCTTTGGAGGAGTTGTTTGATTAAGGCGACAGAGATCAATATAGAGAGAAAAGGTAATTATACAAAAAAAGTGTGTATTGATAAAAGTCTAAAAAGGTTTTCCCACTGAGCCTGAATAAAAATGTACAGCTATCTATGAAAGTAATAGCTAAGGGATGGGAAATTGATTGGACTGATGTAGGAGGGAAATACAATTTCATAATAATCCCTTGGACAAGGAGGGCTTTTAAAGAGTTAAGAACCCTGCGAGGAGTAGTCATCAAGCCTAGCCACAAGGAAAGGTGTATGTAGTTTTGATGACTGAGTAATTTTATGAGTCTGAAGCACAAAGACAACTCGACAATCAGTAATATTACCTTAAGGGGGTTTTTCACAAATCTGCCGAAGGCAGCCGAGTGAATACCCCAGCCGAAGTGAAGTGAGCCGAACGACATTTGGCTATTCACTCCAGCTCAGTACGGCTGACTATTCACTTCTCCTGCCTTCTCCAAACTCTTCACCCTTTTGTGAATAGCCCTGATAATGTGCAATGAGACTTTTTAGGTGCTACCTCAATGGATTCAAAAAACATAGTGTATATGTATACTAATTTATTACAGGACAGTAATTATATCATAAGTTCTTTGTCATGTAAACATTTTAGAAGTTGATGTCCTTGCAAAAAGATGATCATCAATTCAAATTTATTAAAATCCTGTGACATAATAAAATATAATCCCAGATGCAATACTTCAACCTCAAATGCAGAAAGTGCATAGGAGGATTGATTGATTGATTAATTACACCTAAGTGGCCTTCTCCTGTGGGTTTTTGATCAAAAATGCCTTCAGACTCCCTGCTTTACTATAGAAAGTGTCAGTGCCATTTATGTGCCTTTAAAAAATATATTTTGGTTATCGCTTCCAGTTTGTCAGTATTACTGCCAAAAATATTAAGTGTCATATTCTGTGTATCCCCTACATTAAAAGCTTATTTAGAAATGTTGATAACCACAGGTGCCATGTGTGCCGTGTCCATTACCCCCTTTCATGTCTGAAATGCTATCTTCCTTCAATTCATTCATTCTATTAGTGCTAGTTATAGCCTCCCCATTGCTTTCCTTACCTGATTTGAAAACAGAATTATTTTCATTTTGAGGCACAAAGTTCTTGGTGTCATCAACCAGTGATTTGTGCCCACACGAAATGTGGCTCTTTTCTGACTGCCTCATGTTGAAACCAATCTATCAGATATGTTTGCAGTGACCCTGAAGAAGAGGATGAAAAAGATAACATATCAGATTATGCATCTGCATATATTAGTTAGTACGAATTTGCGACTTCGCAAGTTTACTCCCTGGAGTCCTGAATTAATTTAAAATAAAAATTCCATGTGTAAAATCAAGCTTTACAAAAGGCTAGTTTATCCCTGGCAAATGTCTTATCTTTTTATTAATAATGTCCTTGTTACATTCATCAAGCTGTTCTCTAAGATCTTTGTCTTTATTTGCATAGCTAGACAGGCTCAAGAGTGTTTCCCCTTTAGTGCATAGTAGTTGGAACTCCTTATCTACTTCTTCCAATTCTATCTCTCCATCATGTTTGCAGTGCATATCTGGAGATTAGCTTTACATATGGCTCTTAGTTCTTTACATACTCCCCACAGGTTGTACTTCTCATTGATGTATCTTCCATAATAAGTTTTGGAAATAAAGAGGTTTCATTTGCGCTCAAGATGTTTTCGTAACCTCCAAAAAAATGTATTCAGTTGTGACTCACATGGGCTTTGACATAAAAACATGTTTGTTGTTCCTGTGACATAACCCTTCCCACCATACTCCTGCATATCGACCCTGCTCTATTTCCCTACTGGCCCTCCAGAGGATAAGACCAGATTTTTTTTCAATCTTCATTTTTGTATATGTGAACGCTTATCCATATTGTACACTTTTCTTTCTATAGAGATTTTCTCCACACTTCGTTAGAAGTGGTTTATTCTGACTGTGTCTAATTTGACCCTCACCCCATCAGATGACGCAGCAAGTGACTGTTAGAGAAACAATACAGTCATAATCTGTAAATAGCTGACTGGTGGGTTATTAGGGTTGTGTATGGAAACTACCTGGCTAACACAGGAATATAATTTCTATATGAATCTTTAGTGTAAGCTTTTATATATGAACTAACATTTTTGTGTGCATCCATTGAGGTAGCACCCATTAGATGTTTGTTATGAAACAATGCAAAATTGCATAGCTGCATGAAAAAAACTGTGTATAATAAATATATAATAATATATAATAATTTTGCATGCATGCCTTAACAGGCATCAAATTATGATGATTTAAGAGGAATGAAATAGTCTTATACTACTATGTCAATAAACAGCATTATATTCTCTTTATTTTTGAATGCTAATCAAGCTGTAAATACTGGAAATCATGTGTTAGAGCTTGATAACAAAACATTCTCCAAGTCATCTAGATCCCTCTTCCAGCAGACATGTTCCTTTAAATGTTCCATTTGTATCCACATAGTCACTAATTTGCTTTTATTTTATATTTAAAAACTAATCCTATCTTTTTACATGTTTGTGGAAAAATGAATGTTGCAATACACAAGAGTGAAATATGTAATTTTGTAAATAACTTTTATTAGCTACAATGCTAAAATTTGCTTACTCAGGGTTGTGAAGCATTGATTCTGCCAGGTGGTTTTGCTTGTAGTCACATGGGGACTAGTAAATCTGTATTTTAGTGAATGTGGCTTTAAAGAAAATGTATAACTGTATACAAACCCCCCTAAAAAATCCATGCCAGACTCTTATTTTTGAAAAAGTCTATTATAGATTTTAAGGGGTACCCCACATCGCAACTTACGGCTACAAGTCCCTTTGTTTACATTCAGCCGAGAGCTGTCTGATGTCATTGACTAAATGTGGTGTTGTGGAAATTTTATTAGGATGTGTTTTTAGTGTATTGTAATGTTTTGTCATTGGTCTCAGTGTCGGGTAAATAGACACTGGGGGATTAATCCATTGGAGGAGATTTCTTATGCGTGGCGGAGCAGTGTCTTCTTGGCGAATGTATGGACGCCGGCTGGGGCCCCCCGTGCAATGCATGGATTTATTGGGTTGCGTGGATACATTTGTTTGGAACGCAGTATATGAAAGGAACGTGCGTTTGTTCTCTCTGGGGTGCCTGATCAACACGCTTGAGATAATGATGTTGTCCCTGTGAATGAGCGCGCATGAGAATCCTAGTAACGTTATGTGGCATTGCTCACTGAGCAACGCTGGATAAAGTCACTCCGGTGGTCATTGATTGTTACTACATGTGATTTGTTAGCTGACTCCTGTTCACTTCCTGTCTGTCCCACTTCCTGGTTTGCTGGTTGTTGAAATCATCTGTTGGTTTTCCATCACTTCCTGTCTGGCTGTTTGAGACACCCCTTCCTGTCTGACATCACTTCCTGTCTCGCTGTTTGAGACACCCCTTCCTGTCTGACATCACTTCCTGTTGGGCAGGTATAAACAATAAACATACCTGCGCTCAGGTCTCTTAGCATGGGATTAATGAACAAGCAACATCTGTCTCCTGACTCTACATGACTCTATAGAAGGAGATACTTCCAGTCCTTGCATAAAGGAGCGTAGTACAACGGGGGAAATTCTTTGTGTTTGGCGCAGCTTAATGCGACATGGATTTGTGCGTTGAACCAAGTGAATTTCCATAACAGTGGTCATGATCATATTTGGTCAATGATGTCTCCCAGGATGCCCACAGGCTTGTTTACAAGCTGGCAGGCATCTGGATAGCAGTTGCTAAGATGATAAAGGCTGCTGACATCCTAACAACCAATAGCACTGTCCTGCACAGCTGGATGTTTGGGCTGGCGAACCAGCCAAACTATGAAAGTTCAGGTTGAACTGTACAATGGGTCAAACCCAAGCCTCATGCCTAATAACAATTATTGCCCATAGCATATACTCATCTATAAAAGTCTAATTATATTTATTACCTAGAGATAAGGCTACAGAAAACAACTCTGATCCCTAAACAATATTCCTACCAGCTCTAAAACACATTTACATACACCAAACCAACCAAAAGGCAAGGCTATCAGGAAAAAATTAAAACAAACACGGTTCTTACAATGGACAGTGAAGGAGATAAAGCACTGGTAAAAATGTTGACATAGGTTATCAATTCCAATAATGCTTGCTGCTGCGGTCTTCCAAAACTGTCAAAAACTGCAACTATTATGAAATAAGTTTAAGAACTTTTATGGTTCTCCTCTTGCACTTGCATTTATTGAGGCACATCATAATTGCACCCTTATAAACCAAAGAAAAAAAATAGTATATGTAGAGCCAAAGCAATTTCATTTAGTTTAAGATAAAGTAACTGTCACTTTTTTTGGTCAGTTCCAACTGGGAAATTTCCCTTCACTTTCTGGCCAAGATATAGTATAGTAGGAAGTAGCAGAAGTAATCTGTTACAAGAATAGGTTTACCCCTTGGAAGATTTTGCCTTACCTCATGTTCCTGTGACACATTTTGTGACAATTGTGACTTTATATCACTTTCTGTAACAGAGACTATGGTCACCAGAACCAATAGTGTGGGTGAAGCTTCCCAGAAGGAACACAGGAAGCAAGAAAAAGCTGAAAGGGGTTCTCATTACTCTACATACAACTAAAAAAAAAGGTTGGGTTTTGAACTTTAAGTATTTCAGAACAGTGAATTTAAAGTAAATGTAGTTGTCCAATGTTTGATATGTTGTCTATTAATTGTGACAAAAAATGGCACACAATTATGTTTTGATAGAAATTAATTTGTATAGAAGAATGTTACATGTCAAACTAAAGAGACACTGTAAAATTGTAATAGTTAATTAATGCATACTTCAACTGCAGCCTTTTATTTATAAGAAACATTGTAGCTACATTACAACAACATAGCTTCATTCATTGAAAAGGTGTTTTATGAAAGCACCTTTAAGAATCACTGTGTATATTAGGATTCTGACAGCCTTCCCCAGTCTGTTAAGCACAGCATTAACCTTCTCAGATCTATCCCAGCACTCATGGGATTTTTCTGGACCCAAAGATAAGGCTCTGTTAATAAATGTTCTTTTATTTTTGCCTGGCACACATATCTATCCACCACTGCAGTAGCAATCCTTTATCAAAATTCATAACCCAGGCTTCTCTGGCTTGTAGTGTGGAATATAATGGAAAAAAGGCTTCTTGGTCTGTTTTCTCAAGTGGGCAATGTTGTTCTAATAAGCATTCGAGCAGGTACAGATTTATAATAATAATAATTTAAACACAAGAGACATTTCTGCAGTTGTTCAAATGCAAATTGTGGGTATAGTTGAATCTTAACTATCTACTGAAAATGTTAAACTAAAACTATTAAGTTTTATATATATTTGTTAAATATATGAAAAACAATAATTTTCTAATATGATCACATATCATGTATCACAGTAGTATACACTGAGTGACCAGATTATTATGTCCATGCTTCGGCTGAGCGCCATATAAGTTCCCATTGCTGTGGTGTTACTGCGAACCCCAAGTCCCTATCCCACTTCGTCATATATGAGTAATAAGTTAGAGCGTCTTGAGTACCATCATTCAGTAGCCTATATATGAAGGATATCAAGCCCCTTGAAGATTGATCGGTTTTTAGATCCACTCGGGGTGTCGGCTAAGTGGTCGCCTCGTGTGTTTTGTATACGAGGGCCCGGCGGTGCCATTTTGTTTAGATGCCGGTCGGCGGCTTCATCACATTACTTTTTTCCAGTGCTGTCCTGTCCTTGTGTTCCTGTGTGAATTGGAGACGTTTTATCTTGTTAACTGTAGTCAGCAAAAGTGTTCGAACAGGCCTTCGGCTTCCATATCCCATACGATGCAGTGCATGGCGAACAGTGCGTTCAGAGATCATTTGAGAGGATCCCTGTTTAAGATCTTCAGTATTTTGATGCATTGTCCTTCTGTTGTCTTGTACCAGTCTTGCCACTCTCCGTTCTGCCCTAACATTGCCTCGTCGCTGATGGCCACAATTCGCACGTTCAGACCCAGATTTTCGGCTGACAGTCCAGTCTTTAAACACTTTAACAACAGCTGCTCTTGAACATTTAACGAATTCTGCTGTTTTGCTGATACTCGCTCCATGGCTCCGAGCGCCAACAATCATCCCACGTTCAAAGGCTGTTAAATCGCGTTGTTTACTGCCGTGGTAAACAATCTGCTTCCCTATTTATAATGGTCTGGCCCTCTAGCAACTTCAGCATGAAATTATAGCTAATTTGCCTACAAACGTCAGGTGGTCATAATAATATGGCCACTCAGTGTATATTTCGTCAATATTATTGAACTAAAACACAATTACAGTAAGCTTTTTTGGTACTTCTGTTTAACTATGGGATATTATATCTTATGTCAAGGCAAAAATACTGAAAAGTGCAGAAAAAAAAATGGTTGATGTGCCAGAAATGCACTCCTATGTTCTGTTGTGGGCCAACAACACACAACTTTTTTGTGGACTGAGTGTTAGCCCTCCCATTTGTCTTTTGACACGGGAACTGCACACATGGCACTCTGAATCTCCGAGAAGAGTAACACTTTTTTGTGATAATCAAAATTTTGCCATGCCACTTCAGCTTATGCAAGCTTTTCTGTTTCTATGAGCAGTAATTCAAAGTAATATTGTACTATTTTGCAGAATCTTTAAAACTGCTGTCTCTATTTTGCGAAAATACTAAGTAGCCATTGTGATCTTGCTGACAGCAGACTGTATTGAAGGTGCAATCACTGTGGGGTCTATTCACTAAGCTGCCATAGGCAGCCGAGTGAACGACCGACCTGAAGCGCAGTGAGCCGAACGCCGTTTGGCTATTCACATCAGGCTGCTATGGCTGACATCAGCCGTACATCGGGTGGCTTTGTGTGGCTTCGGGTCGGCCGACCCGAAGTGCAGAAGGAGTTCGACTCAGCCGATCCAACATCTGGATCGGCTAAGCCAAACCTCCGTCAGGCTTCTCGCTGCTGTTTGCTCTATTCTTATAGATGCCGAACAGCTGTGAGTGAAAAGCCGAATGTCGCTGATCGACAGAAAACAGAAAAATAGTGAAAAAAGTAAAAAATAAATAAATAGAAAACGATTGTGCGGAGCTAGCAGTGACAGCTAGCTCCGCCCAACGGTTTTCTATTGGCCGGCGGTTCTGTTGCCGTTAAAAAAAAAAATTGGGCATAGGAATGCATTGCTAGATTCCTATTGGCTATTTCAATTTGCAATCGCCAATAGCAAACTAGCTATTCCACCCGCCCTCTGCTGCTGTCAATCACTAGAGGGGACCTGATGGAGAACTGCAGGTCCCCTCTGCTGATTGACAGCAGCAGTGGGCGGGTGCAATAGCTAGTTTGCTATTGGCTATTGCAAATTAAAATAGCCAATAGGAATCTAGCAATGCATTCCTAAGGTGAACAATTGTGTTTTCTTTATTCTGACGGCAGCCAACAGCTCCATGTCAGAATAAAAAAAAGCAGGGAAAGTTTTACTCTGCTCGATCAAGCAGAGTGAACCTTTCTTGGAAAAAGTGTTTCTCTCCTGGGCGGACGGGAGACTCCCGGAGCGCCCTGGAGAGTTTCCTGTCTGGAGATCCGTGTCACTGGTTAGCTGGTAACCAGGGACGCTGATCTCTCTGCAAGTGGCCTGAAACCAGCCGTGCTCCGCCCAGCTGTCAGAAGCAGGCTGTCGGCCGGCCCATGGCCGGCCATTCGGCCAGCTTCGGCTTTCAGCGCGGCTCAATTGAGCCGAGGCATATGCCTTCAGCTCGACTGAACCGCTCGGCCAACTTCGGGAGCTGTACGGGCTATAGTGAATAGCCCATACAGCAGACTAAACCGAAGGGGTCCTGGGGCCGAAGCTAGCCGAAGGATCGGCCGAAGCTATGGCTAGATCCTTTGACTGCTTCGTGAATAGACCCCTGTGAGTTGTACCACTTAAAGTGGACCCTTACCCATATCTTTAAACACTTGCTGACCGGGGTGTTAAATCACCTTCCTGTCCAGGTCATTTTTCTGTATTCAGCGCTGCAGTAATTTGACTGAAATGTATTCAGTCATACAACGCTGTACTGAAATGGTTTTTATATCATTTTTTGGAGGGGCAGATAGAGCAACTTTTTTTGGTGGTATTTAATCACCACTGGGGGTTCTTATTTTTTAGTATATAACAAAAAAGTACCGAAAATTTTTAAACAAAAACCTGTTTTCCCTATGTTATGCTAGGAAACATTTATTACCCAAGTCTTTTGGTAAAATATAAAAGACTGGGTCACGTCGAGTAAATAAACACCGAACATTTCAAGCCTTAAAATTGTGTGCACCCGCGAAATCGCAAAAAACTACCATACCCAAAATGATGCCTAGGCAACTCTTTAAAAGCTTTTAACGCTCATCCGTTTAGTGTTAACAGTGATTGATGGGCCTACATTATTGCTTGCACTCTGACATTCGCGGTGATATGTAACATGCGCAGTGCAATTGTCGTTTTCGCATGGTGGTGCACCCGACGCATGTTTGCAAGGAGTTCTGGTTTTAGGTGGGCAGGTCTTCTTCCGAAAATGATGCATATGTGAACTAGAAACATATATGAAGCATCTATTTATCATTCTATAATGTGGATCTACTTACCTAGAGGAGCAAATTGGTAATTATGGAACAGGCAAACTGATCCACCGATGACTATAGCCTCCACCTTTGCATTAAAACAGAAGCAAACCTTAAGCTCTGTAGCAAGCCTAACCACTAATTGTCCGATATAAATAAAGTTAATTTCTAGATAATCAGAGGTGGCATCATATAATTCCTGATACAAAACCTGCATAGTCAAATTGATGTGTACAAGTCATTATTAATAATTATGCAGATTTTGAGTAAAAATGCTTGTTACATTTTTGTATTTATTTATTCTATTGTCACATGTTAATGTATTGCGCTTACTATGAAAAAGACAATTTAGGAATCATTTAAGCAATCAGAACATCTTCAGTGAAAGGTTTATTTATTTTTTAATGGTGTGTGCAAACATATAAACATTGTAAAAATATAAACATTGAGTTTATATCTAAACAGGCATAATGACACAAGAGTATACTGCACTAGTATCCCTGACTGTGAACAGTACGTGACTTTCAATCTCTGCTTTCAAGAGGATTTAATATTCATCAGAAAATCATCTCGTGCATGTGTTCATATGTTTGAATTCACTTATCACATTTAAGCTACTCTGTATGACCTTGCTCGCGTCACTTTATCTGTCTATGACAAGATGACAAAAGATCTTCAGGGCAGGAATTAGCTATTTCTGTGTGCTAGAGCCATAGCCGGATTATTATGTTAAAAAAACCCAAAAGAAATCAATGTGCAATAAATATGTTTACTTACAAATAAAAAAAATACTTTATAAAAATTCTGGTATTTTAGTATAATCAGGTATATTGTAACATTTTGCTAATGTAAATACAGGATATTCAATATTATTTTGTGAAGTTTGTTTTGGACAGTTTGTTGAAAAAACATGATGCCAGGGCAAGAATACCTATATGTCAAGAGGTATAGATTTTTTGGGAAAGCCACAGGAGGCTACAACTAGGACTACAGAACACCTAAAGGTAATTAATGACTTGTCTAGAAAACTGGTAGTGGATTAGAGAGCATAAACCTAGGATTCCAACCTCTAGTAGGCAAGAGGGCTTACCACTTAGCCATCATGTTTACTAGTTCACTAAGACTTAGACACAATAACAGCAAAGAGGAAAGGGTAGTAAGAACTGTATTTTTGTTCATCACTAAAGATAAATAAGTACACAATAAAATAACTTTAATTTGTGAAACTTTTTCAAAAACTTGCACAACAATGACTCTACTTGCTGCCTAACAACAACAGAAAAATTTTATTATCACAGTATGTGCTAAGAGAGACACTGCTAGCAATACTGTACTGTCATTGTGACATTGCTCAAGTGGAATAAAATGTTTTACTTTCTGTTGGAATAGCTTATGGATTAATATTGTCTAACAGATTACAATTATCAGTGCATAGTAGGAGTGAAAGCGTTGTTTCACACCCCAATAAATAGTATACATATCCATGATCAAATGATCATTTTACCAAACCCAAGTATGCAGGCACTTGGGAAGGAGGGGTATTTAAGAAAACGTAGCTCTCATTGAAAACTTAGTAAAATATTAAACATATTTTTTATTTAATTCTCATAAAATATTGTTACCAATATATATATATA
>NW_017308116.1:173459-181216 GCF_000935625.1 Nanorana parkeri | reverse complement strand
TATATATATATACAGTTGATGCTGCGTCCATATATCATACTATACAGATTATGTTGCAGGATTCTGGTAGTTGGTTGTAGATTTGTTGCAAGGTGATAGTTGCTTTTAGGTGCCTCAACATGTTTCGCCGCATTGGCGGCTTCCTCAAGAGGACTTAAATCCTAAAAAACTATTTAACATATTCCAAACATTGGTCTCCAAAGTATGATAAGCATCATACATGGACATTATAAATTAGAATAGTAATAACCTAGATAACAATCATAAAGAACCTGCAACTTTAGTAGACCAAACAGCAGAATGAGCCGGACAACATCTGAGGCCAAACAAGACCCTGGGATGGGGGGGACCGCACAGGGAAGCAGAAGAACAAGGGGGAGAAGAACAAGGGTCCTGCCCATGAGGTCTTACAATCTAAGATAGATAGATAGATAGATAGATAGATAGATAGATAGATAGATAGATAGATAGATAGATAGATCGATAGATATAGTGTGTGTGTCAAAGATTAGGAAATCAAACCATGCAGAGGGCAAAAGGGAAACTAGTCCAATGTCTCCTACATCTACATCAATTTTAGTTTGGCTCTCTAATTTTACAATTACAGGCCCTCAAAATTGAACCTTCCCAGTCCTGCTGTCTGCATGTTTCTTGATGGTATTGTCCCCATCCCCTAGAAGATTTGATGAAAAGTGACCACAATTATGGTTACCTAGCACTGTAAACTAGCAAATGTCTTTCAGTGGCAGGTGAAAATTAGGTTGACTTGTTCCTTTTTGAGCAAATTTAGTTATGACTGTATGAAAACAGTAGAGACAGCTGCTGTAGCAAAACACTGAAATAAACAACTGATGAACAGAGGATGATGGTAGAAATTATATGGACCTGAGATTTGTTCAGCTCTGTGACACTGGAAACCATGTGTTCCCATAATTCTTTTAAAAGATGGTTGTATCTCATATCACACACTTAAATGAGTCACTCTGGGACAGAGCATAAAGGGACAAGGGAAGATGAAGCAGCAAGTGAAGATGGCATGTATATAAGACAACATGGAATTCAGATAATCCAATTCGTAGAACAGCATGCAAACTTTAAAGTGAAAACACTACAATGATGTAGGATTTATAAAGGAAAATCTGTAACTCATATTGTGCATATGTCACAATGACCAAAACAAAATGGCTTATTTAAAATTGTCAGTTCAGTCAGTATAATCTCTTTCTTACTGTTTTCCCTTACTTAACATTTCCCATAAAATGCTTAACAAAGATTTGGGTCATTTTGCTCTGCATTATTTAGTTAGCACATTTTATTTTAAAGTTAAAAACTGAAAATCTAACTATACATTGGCAATAATTTACCTGTTTCCTTCATGAATTCCATAAAACTATATTGTTTATACATACAGCAAAATCTTCTGTTAAAGTCACTCTATTCACTTTCCTCATAGTTTTCTGTCCCAGGGACTGGATTGATTTGCCCGCTTATTTTCATGGGGACTAATCCCCTCACCGCCACCGTGTAGTTCTCACTGATGTAGCACTGAGGTAAACTCATTTCATAATACGTCTTGTTGGCAGCACAATTACCACACCACTATATGAATTTTAGGTGAGTGCATTCCATTAACTACTAACTATGTATACATTTTAAGTGAAAACTCCAGGCAAACATATTTTACTGAAATCTGTGATGTAAAAATAAAAGTTAACTCTTTCTACAGCACCACAAATCATTTTCAAAACCTTTTAGTCCCGCAATAAAGTGACACTAAACTCAGAAATTAAATATTAAAAATGCATTTACTTTATTAACAAAAATGTATCTTATGTATCACTCGGCTGTAGATCCTCAAATCATCTCTGAATTCATGCTGACACCGTCCTTCCTTCTGGTGGGTAGCAAGTTTTGCTTTCCATGGTCCCTGTATGTGTTCTAAAGTAGCCACCGTTTCAAGCTCACTAACGTGATAGAATAAAATCTCAATACAAACAAATAAACTCAATGCGAGATTGCAGCGTTGTCTACTTTGGAATGGGTTTATTGGACCACTAATTAAGGTTCTTTTTCTTGGCTTCCTTTTTCCTTCCCCAAGCTTGTTAGGTTTTTCAGAATAGAACTCTATTCACTGGCTGTAAAGATAAAGTATCTTCACTGGCTAGTTCCTTGTCCCATTATTGGCTTTTGTGCCATTATTGGCTTTTGCATATTGGCAAAACTGCTTTTTTACCCAATGATCTTTAGTGTGCACAGCCACTGATTTAGGACAGCAAAAAATTAAATCAATAGGTTTATGATGATGATCGATGATCATGAAGCATACCTAATAACTTTCTACTGAAATATTCACAGACTCCATTACTCTGGGAGTAGTATGATGTGGTATGCAACTGAATCCCACACAATTCAGAAAACACCAAGGACTCAAAATTAGGGCCCTGATCAGATCATAGTTGTCTAGGGTAGCCAAATAGCTGCACAATTTAAGCCCGCAGTGCACGTGCTACTGTGGTGTAGTGGCTGCTGTCATATCCCTGATGGGAACCACTATAGAAAACTTAAGAAAATGGTCCATGCTAATCAGAGCTTAACAGTACCCTGAAATAACATCCTGCGCAGAAAGGCAGTCCGTCATAATAGCGCAAATGTTTCTGCAGTAGTAATGAACTGAATGATAATTTTCTCACTCTACCTTTTGTGCACTGCACAAGTTAAGCAGCTTAGAGAAACCTTTTCTACACAAGGTTGTAAATTAGTGCTATATGAAATATCTGTACACAAGATTCTAAGCACGTGGAGTACAGAAATGTCTACCAATCTGGTGTAATACTCTGAAGACTTGTTTCTTGTGGAATGACCAACTGTCAAATCTCCTTTTCCTCCCTTGGGATATTGGCCTGTCAATTGAGCTGTTGGCCTTGTATTCGTAGTCCATCTGTATTTATAGTCGATCCCATTGTTGAACTTGTACCACCTCCTTGGCTGTCAACTGGACACACACTCGAGCTGTTGACCTGGGATCCTGTTACTTTACTATATTCTAAATATGGCAGCCCTAAATTTACACTACAACCCATTTAGATTTGGAACACATTTCTGGAACAGGTGATGGATAATAGTTTGGGCTGTTAACCATGCCCCAGTTTTAAGCACAATTGTTATCTGTAGAGGGGGAATCTCAATGTCCTCTAATGATGCCTCCACATTCTTTTTTTGGTTTTTAGTAGGGAAAATCATGACAGAGCATCCATGTTTGTATTTAAATGGTAAGGTTTAAAAAAAAAAAGGCCCATGTACATGTACACTATATTTTGTGCAGCCTAGATGGGTAATTTGCCCCTTATTCTATATACTGTAAAATACACTGACAACTACTGGAAATGTGCACACACAAAGGGAAGCAGTCTGTCATTAAACTACATAATAAAATCAATTTTATGTGCTTCCTGTTTTATATTTATGAAGGTTTTTTTCCTATGCAGGTTTTTAATTTTTTTATTCTAGTTGCTATTTCCATGCCAGTATTTCAAAATGCTCAGTCAATAAGGCTGATTTAAAGCTAGCTGAAATTAACAAAAAACCTTATATGCCAATCTGTTACACCTGGATAAAAAATTTTAGCTCCCTCCTAAGGGGTACAAGTCCAGCACACCTGTCATACATGCTTTTATCCCTGCAGCAAAGTGTATGCCCTCCCCCTGCAATGTTAATACCATTAATAAACCTTCAACATTGAATGGGTGTTTCAATAGAAACCCCTAAAATAAGTGGAGCCCCCTCTCTCAAAAACATCAGCATCATGTTAATGATCACAACCTTCTGAACCCTGGTCTGTTGTAAAATGTAATAACATTTATTGAGATCTCACTTTGTGATTTGAATTACTCTATATAGCTATTATTCTGATTCTAAGTAAATTACAGATATTGTGTCTGTACTACAGGATGGTAAAATATGAATATCACCAGCACTCAGTTGAAAGCATTCAATTATTGTGCTTATTTGTTGAAGAAACATGTCACAAGCGTCAATTAGTCAACATTTCGGGGCCATGCAGGGTCCCTTCTTCAAAGCAACATAGTGACGTCACTATGCTGGTGATCTTCGTCTTTTATGATTTTGGAAAACATGGGGCCATCTGTGCACTCACTACAAGCACCACTACCACAAATCTAGGTCAAGTCTCTGTAAAGAGTATGGGAGACACATCATAACACTACATGAACTACAAGATGGTCTATTTATTTCTATTTGTTTATGAATGTTATGCCTACCATAACTAATGATTGACACTGAGGATAGAAGAGGATTTGGCTCCATCTAAAACTTCTGTGTAGTACAATTTTACTTTCCCTGGTGATTCCTTCAAATGAGATATAAACCCTAATTGAATGATATTTAGTTTGCTAAAGCACTGAGAAAATTATAAACAATTGTCATTTAATATTTTGTAACATTAGACATTTCTTGTCTGCATGAATTTGCTCCAGCTGCTTAGCATTTCTCAGTGTCGGTTTTCTGATGATAAGAACACTATGCGTCCATAATGTGTTGTAGACCTGTGCGATTCGTTTCATTCCACTTCTAAATTCGTACAAATTTTCTGAATGTTGGGGAGCTCACAGAGCACTCGCACAGGTTTCTTTAAGGGCTTCCTTGCCCACTTTTATTGACACCAACTCAAAAGTCCACACCAGTTTTCCCTCGCACGGGTTTTCAAACATAAATGTACAACTTTTCTATCAGCCAAAATAATGCTTCCAAAGTCCTAGCGACTTTAAGTTGTCTGTTTGCCAAACAGCCTTTACCACACAGGCAGTAGCCAAACCGCCTTCCTCAGTCTGCCCCCCACAGACTGGTGGAGCCCTCCTGACTCCTGCAGAGACCTCCTCTGTCACCCAGGTGGAGTCCTGAACATGAACCAGCATCCATCTCATAAGGGCTGTGTCCAGGTGCACAATCTTGCTGTGCTGGTCACCACTAAAGCCCGGACCCAGGAATGGAGATTTCTTCCCTCCCAGTTCACTTAGAAATCTCCCGGCTCCAGGCTCCCAGCTATAATCCAGAAAACCCAGAATGAGTTGTAAAGCCAGCTTCCTGGTAAAAGTACTTTCCTTTCCCGTCTTGCTGGGAGTCCTGGGTGTCCTTGATCTTAACCTCATAATTGTGGCAATGCCATGGTCACATGCCATGGCATTGCCACAAATGCCAAATGCCCAGCAATCTAGAATGCAATCTAGAATGGGTCCCAGCGTGCATTCTAGATTGCTGGGCCCCCAGTGCGTCCCAGCACCTTATTAGGAGGAGTGGGCTACCTCCAGGTACACCTGCATGCAATTTATCGACTGCATTAATATGCTCACACTTGGAGACTCGTATACATAGAGTTAGGACCACACTTTGCAGAGGTGCCTTGGCGCGGCGGTGTGGCTTCTACATATTTTTGGCCAAAAGTTTGTGCAACTAAAACCTCTGATTTTAACGCATACTGTTGACAGGGCAATTTGTTTGGTTGCAGGCTAGCTGGCAGGTGAAGCTGAGGATTTTTTGTGTTTTGTAGGGTCATTGTAGACCACAGATTGAATAATAGCTTGCAATGCCAGGCCGCGGTAAACAAAACGAGCAGAGTACTGTCTTGTATTAAAAAGGGAATGTACAGTAGAGACAAGTCTATAATTTTGCCACTTTATAGATCGCTGGTTCGGCCTCATCTGGAGTATGCAGTCCAGTTTTGGTCACCAATCAACAGAAAGGATGTCCTTGACCTGGAAAGAGTCCAGAGAAGGGCAACCAAACTAATTAAGGGGCTGGAAGACCAAAGCTATGAGCCAAGGTTACAAAATGTAAACATGTTCACGCTGTAGGTGCCGAGATTAAGGAGGGACATGATTTTCATGTACAAGATGTTCAATGGTGATAGCAACATCAGCAATAAAATTTTTACAGTAAGCTCCATAACAAAGACTAGAGGCCACCACCTAAAATTGGTGGAGAAAGGATTTCAGCACAAGGGGCGTAGTGGGTTCTTCTCAGTTAGAGCGGTTAGGGTCTGGAACTCGCTGCCGCAAGCAGTGATTTCAGCTGGGAGTATTGAATTGTTCAAAAAGCATTTGGACGATTTCCTCAGAGACCATAACATACAGGGGTACAGGTACTCTTAAGAACAAGATCATACATGGACTCATACACATGCATACACATGCAGAATCACATGCACACACACAATGGGTTTAACTTGGTGGACCTGTGTCTTTATTCAACCTCGAATACTATGTAACTATGTAACAATTTATGCTAGACATACATCAGACTAAATCATTTAATATGACCATTTAGTTATATAGCGTTAGCATCAAAAGTTATTAAATGGGGCTAATTTGAGCTCCTAGCTTATGGTTTAGTCTGCTATATATATATATATAAAATACAATAGTTTGGATAAAAGTTTCATACTTGGAGACTCGTATACATAGAGTTAGGACCACACTTTGCAGAGGTGCCTTGGCGCGGCGGTGTGGCTTCTACATATTTTTGGCCAAAAGTTTGTGCAACTAAAACCTCTGATTTTAACGCATACTGTTGACAGGGCAATTTGTTTGGTTGCAGGCTAGCTGGCAGGTGAAGCTGAGGATTTTTTGTGTTTTGTAGGGTCATTGTAGACCACAGATTGAATAATAGCTTGCAATGCCAGGCCGCGGTAAACAAAACGAGCAGAGTACTGTCTTGTATTAAAAAGGGAATGTACAGTAGAGACAAGTCTATAATTTTGCCACTTTATAGATCGCTGGTTCGGCCTCATCTGGAGTATGCAGTCCAGTTTTGGTCACCAATCAACAGAAAGGATGTCCTTGACCTGGAAAGAGTCCAGAGAAGGGCAACCAAACTAATTAAGGGGCTGGAAGACCAAAGCTATGAGCCAAGGTTACAAAATGTAAACATGTTCACGCTGTAGGTGCCGAGATTAAGGAGGGACATGATTTTCATGTACAAGATGTTCAATGGTGATAGCAACATCAGCAATAAAATTTTTACAGTAAGCTCCATAACAAAGACTAGAGGCCACCACCTAAAATTGGTGGAGAAAGGATTTCAGCACAAGGGGCGTAGTGGGTTCTTCTCAGTTAGAGCGGTTAGGGTCTGGAACTCGCTGCCGCAAGCAGTGATTTCAGCTGGGAGTATTGAATTGTTCAAAAAGCATTTGGACGATTTCCTCAGAGACCATAACATACAGGGGTACAGGTACTCTTAAGAACAAGATCATACATGGACTCATACACATGCATACACATGCAGAATCACATGCACACACACAATGGGTTTAACTTGGTGGACCTGTGTCTTTATTCAACCTCGAATACTATGTAACTATGTAACAATTTATGCTAGACATACATCAGACTAAATCATTTAATATGACCATTTAGTTATATAGCGTTAGCATCAAAAGTTATTAAATGGGGCTAATTTGAGCTCCTAGCTTATGGTTTAGTCTGCTATATATATATATATAAAATACAATAGTTTGGATAAAAGTTTCAACAAAGACTAGCAAAATGTAATGCAAATACATTTTTAAGACCAGATAGGACAGGGACAGAAGCAGATCTGTGCTGTCGTGATCAGTTTGCATCCCTGGGATCACTACTAGAAGTTACCGGAGGTTGTACTGTTGTACACAGCGTGCCTCTAACTCCTGTAGTCAGATTGCTGCTTATACCCCCCCCCCCCCCCTTCCCTAGAAACGCCCTTTTTCG
>NW_017308116.1:134882-173307 GCF_000935625.1 Nanorana parkeri | reverse complement strand
CCCTCTTCCATATGAAATGTTTTTTTACAGCTTAGAGGCAGTGGCTCTTTCCCGTTGCTGCGCATAGGGTGCAGAAAGTTGTCCTGGTCAGTTTTTTCCATTTCAATTGCTGCCTTTAGGAGGAGAGATTCACTCTGCTGCTGTCTGTACACAGAGCTTCCCAGTGCTCCACGTGCAAGTTCAACACACAAAGGAGGTCATCCCTGGAACTGTCATCTTTGTCATCTCCAAGGGGTGCAGGGCTGGGTTACGGAGGGACACTCCCAGCCTTTTACAGCTTCAGTTGAATTAGCTCATGGCTGGAAACTACCAAGCATATTTTGAAGTCTCCGCTGCCAGCCCTAGGTAATGTGGAGAAAAGAAGGGAGTTAGCAGTCACATAACCATGGAAAAAAGATAAGGTATTTACAGTGTTGTTTCTTGATTTTCAGCTGTAACGTTTAGTTTAGTGAAAGTGTCAGTCTTTAAATTACGTATGTACTATGGCATGACTTCACAAATATTTTAAGGGGCCCTAGAGAAACCTTTAAGTAAACATGCTTTCAATTTAGTCATGTCTACATATGTCCTTGTAGTGGTGCTCTTATTGATTACACACAGCTACTTTTCCTGCCTTTGAAATGTTCAAATGACAAAGGAAATCTGTGGAAAAATCCACGAATTAATGGCAAGGATGCATGGAGCCATCTACTATTGCACTGTAATCATTTTGGCATGCAATGAAAACCTTTATTTTTCTTGCTCTACCAGTTTAAAGGAACATAAAAAACATAATTTGACTTTGTACTATTGTTTTTGTATAATTCAAATGAACTGCATAACCCTGATCAGAATAACAAAGCATTTACTCTGTATTGACAAGTAAAAACTTAATTTGGACCTAAATTCAAGTTTGCCTGAAGATGTCATTCACCTTACATGTTCTTAAAAGCATTCCGTAAGAAAAAAATGTTCATGTTTTCTGAGCCATCTCAACTGACTGCACAGTTGGTGCACTTGGAAAATACATGAACTAAACAAACATCAATCAGAATGGTGAGATGTATGATCCCTTCCTAATATTTGATTTCAACTATCTATCAAACCAACATAATCCAAGCTGAACAGCCTTGAAATTTTAGAAAAATGCAATTTATAATTTTTTCAAGAGGTAACATAACAGTAAAGCTTTATATTTTACACATTGCTCAGAAAGTGCATTTAGCAATCCTTAAGTTCCCCAAACACATTTTTAAATAAAAAATAAGGTCAGTAACATGACAAGAGACAAGAGGTCACCTCCAAACATCACACTTAGTGCAAAAAATAGTAAAATTACTTTTTTAAAAGGGCAATTGCATTCTTAAATAAAAATGCAAAGGAGATAGTTAATGTATAATATTTTTACTGCTACAAAATCATGAAAGCATATAAAATAATATAATGATGAGGTTAAAACACATACATGATGCAATACCTTTTTATATTTCTTTGCCAGACCACAACTCTGAATCATACATAAACATTGAAACTATCTGCACACAAGGACAAATATGTCTTATGTGTAATAATAAAGATACACTTTTCCAATATAAAAAGTGTTGAAACTTACTTTTGGATTTTTTTCCCAGTTAGATTTAATTGCATAATGTCTCCACTCTAAACTAGGTCCTATTCATTGTTGTCAATGGGGAAAGGAAAAATATCAATAATCAATATATGTCTTTTGAGGACATACAGAATTCATTTGGGAGAATGAGTGATATCACTACATAGTTTAGATCCTCTTTAATCTAACTATGTGCCAAGAAAATGGCAAGCGATATACTAGTCACCAGTATGTCCTGTGTTTCCCCTGCAGCTGGTCTTTCCCCTATTGTTGACTTATTGCGGATGATTTCCTAAAGGCAGAGAGGCTACATGCTTTGCAAGGGAATTTTCACTTTGCAAAGACATTTTACCTTAGTTTCGTGAATGTGGTAAAAATTCACTTAACACAGAATACCTAACTTATGCAAGGAAAATGAAAAAAAAAGTGTATTTGCTTGCACACAATTAGCCTTTAGTAACTCAACCCCATTATGTTTGTGTAGTAGTGGCCATTTTGGTAGAGGACCTTACTTTGCTTTCCTATGTCAGAGGTGACCCCCTGATGACTAGTGGTCTGTTGACTTATGTAGGAGTAATGAAGCAGTAGCTGAAAATGTTTCCAAATCACAGATGCATAAGCAGGAAGATGCATGCACTACAGATTCTGTTACAGCTTTATCTCCAGCAAGAAAAACAGTGAGCAGCACAGTACTGACATCACAAAATCTTGATCCAAATCTTGAGAGGCTAGCTGTCAGAGGCAGTAGTTATATCTAACACTGTTGATATACACCTATGGGGCTCAAGGCACAGGAAGTGCAATGCTATAATTTGGGAGGATTTCAAGACAAAAGGTACATTTTTGCAGGCAAACGATTAGAAACAGTTTCAAGATATTCCATATAACGTAGAAAATCTTTAACTATCGCTTTCTGAGTTTAAACCCACCTTATCAGAGGGATCTAGGCCCCTGATTTGCATACCCCTGATATTTGGTTACATCCCTCTTAGAAGTAATTTATTTTAAAGGGGGCAATGCCAGCTTCTAAAACCAAGGTTGTACTTACATTAACCACAGTACACTATTCAAACATATTCTCTTTTCTGTAGATAGTTTTTAAATGAAGATCTAATGTTTGGATGTATAAATATATGGAAAAGTCAACAATTTCTGTGCACTTACCTTTTCGCATGACTGTATATGGTAAAAGGAGGGATTCATTGTAAACAAGGAAGCACTTTACAGTTGAGAAAGATGATGTCTCTTCTGTGAAAATGATATGCACCCATCTAAATTACAGTACAAACATAGTAGATAAGGTTGAAAAAAGACACAGGTGCATCTAGTTCAACCTATGTACTGTATATGTTTGTATGTATGTATGAACAGTATGTATGCATATGCTTGGCTTTAGTAGTTTCCATATCCCTGTATATTTATGGACTTAAGAAATGCATCTAACAAGGTTATTCACAAAATGGTGAAGGGTTTGGAGAAGGCAGGAGAAGTGAACAATCTTGGCCAACATAGCTGAACTGGATAATGAGCTGAATTGGAGAATTTTTCCAAATCAGCTATTTTGGCCTAGATTGTTCACTTCTCCTGCCTTCTCCACCTCTTCACCCTTTTGTGACTAACCACCTAAATGTTTCTTGAATATACAGTATCAATGTTATCAGCAGATACCACTGACTGTGGAAGGGAATTCCACATTTTTACTACTCGCACAGTAAAAAAAACCCTTGTGAAGTCTGAGATTAAACCTCCTTACTTCAAATCTCTTGCTGTGTCCTCTTATCATTAGTATAGTTCTTGGTGTAAACATCCTATTCTGTATATTGTTGTCCCCATTAATGATTCTGAAAATTGCAATTGGTTCCCCCCTCAAGCGACTCTTTTCTAAGGAGAACAAATTTACTTTCTTGAGGCGATCTTCATAGCTCAGGCCTTTCATCCCCTTTCTTCATTTTGTAGCCCTTCTCTAAACTCTCTCAAATTCAAGAACATCTTTCCTGAGAGTTGGTGACCAAAACTTAACCACATATTCAAGGTGAGGCCGAACCAGTGATTTATAAAGTGGTGGTATTATGTTTTTATCCCTTGCCAAAAATCCCTCTTTTATTGCAGGATAATATCCTGTTTGCTTTGCTGGCCGCTGCTTGGCACTGCATTCTATTGTCAAATCTGTGATCTATGAGCACCCACAGGTTCTTCATCTCTGACCTTCCTAGTGGTGCACAACTAGGTAGTAGTTTGCACACATGTTCTTTGCTCCCATGTGCATAACATTACATTTTTCAATATTGAATTGCATCTGGCATCTTGCAGCCCACTCCTCAATTTTATCATGGTCCTGTTGAAGTGAGTTTGTCTTCTTGAGAACTTAATGTCATACATAGTTTAGTATCATCCGCAAAAAACGATATTGAACTATTTGAACCAATCTCTGTCGTTTATAAATAAGGTAAAAAGAGGTACCCCGCTCACAACTTTTGCCCAATTTGAAAATGAACCACTCTTAACTACCCTCTGGATTTGTTCATGCAGCCAGTTTTTCCCTCATGTACATACAATTTCATCCAAACCCATAGACCTTAGTTTATGAATTGAACGTTTGTGGGGGCCTGTATCAAATGCTTTAGCAAAGTCGAGATACACCACATATACTGGTATTCCTCTATCTAAATGAATACTGACTTCCCTATAGAATGTTAATTGATTGGTCGGACATAAACAGTCCTTCATGAAGTCATGTTGGTTGCTTCTTATAATACCCTTTTCATAGGCAAATGCCTGTATATAGCCCCTTATAATTCGTTCAAGTATTTTACATACTACCGATGTTAAGCTGACTGGCCTGCAGCTACTCGGTGTACTCGGTTTCCTCTTTTTGTATATTGGCACCACATTTGCTTTCCACCAATCAGCTGGTTCCATACCTGACATTAACCTCCCTGGCGGTATTCCCGAATGTGGCTCGGGTTTAATATTCAGTACCAATAGCGGTAACCCCGAGCCACACTCGGGATTGCACAAAAGTGTCACTTACCGTGTCCCTACCTGCCCGCGGTGTCCTCTGCTGTACGCGGCCGGCCGATGCCGGCATCTGACTTTTAGTTTCGTTTTCGGCATCACATCGGGGGGCGGAGGCGGCGGAAAATTCAAAAGTGAAAACAGGCAATATACACAGAATACACACAATACAATGTAATCTGCTATGGTTACATTTCTGTATCAAACCATTTCACTTCAATTTTGTCCCTAGAGCTTTGTCCAGTGTCCTGCCTGCACTTTTACTGTTCTTTCTGCCTGGAAACTTGAGAACGTCCATGGCATCCAAAAAGCGTCCCTTTAGGTCAAAAGCGGTTTTAGACTAGGTAGAAAACAGCGATAGTAAAATAGAATCTCTTGCAGAATTGATCGATAGCGTTTCGTTGGGAAATTAGTCATCAGACACTGAAAGTGATGACAGCGACGATTCTGTAACAGAGCTCAGTGATGTGCGAACTTAGTACTCTATTGACTGTGGTACGGATCAGGCAGCGCCCCCAGAATTCCCATTTACTGGACCATTTTTTTTATTATTATATTATAATTTCTTATACTTATTTATTATATTATAAATTATGATTTCGTGTTTCAAACTTTATCATACCCGGGATGTCTACTGGACTCTTGTTTGGACAGATTTAGGTAAGTTATTCCTAAGATTTACTAAGAATTACAGGCCCGCAATATAAAACAACTAATTGCCTTGAAAAACAATGTACCACTTTGGCATGATAAAATCCTGCATAATCAGACCACCAGGGAGGTTAAAGTGTCCCTAAAGATTATGAGCAATGGTCTGGCTGTGACCTGGCTGGGTTCCCTGAGTACCCTTGGATGTAACCCATCTGGTCCTGGAGATTGTTTTACATTTAATCTTTCTTGGCTCTTTTTACTCTGCTCTCTGACAGCCACTGAGATATGTTACATCTGTTGTTACCAGAGATTATGCCTTTTTAACCCCTTCTGACTCTTCTGTAAAGACAGAGGCAAAGAATGTGTTTAACACATCAGCTTTCCCCCTGTCACCAGTAGCCAGCTTCCCGTTTTCATCAGATACGGGGCCTACGTGCTGTGTCATTACCTTCTTTACTATTTATATATTTAAATACTTTTTTGGGGTTCCTTTTGCTTTCTGTTGCTATGTGTTCTTCATATTCTATTTTTGCAGCCCTGATTGCTTTTTTGCATCTCTTGTTGCATTCCTTGTAGTGTTTGAATGCTGATGATGACCCCTCTAACTTATATTTTTTGAAGGCCTTATCCTTTTCCCTTATGTGTTGATTTACTTTGCCATTTAACCACCCTGGTTTAGCTTTCGCTGTTCTGAATTTGATAGTCAATGGAATACTGGCCAATTTTGCTATTACAGCTATTTCCTTCGGCTCCATCACGAATAACCCTCTTAGTGTTCTTGTTCTGCCATCTTGACTGTTTCCTGGCGTTTACTGTGAACATTATCATGTGATCACTGTTTCCCAGGTTATCCCTAATTTTCACATCTGTAATCAGTTCTGTGTTTGTTTGTAATTCATAAATCTAAATCAGTTTTCTCTCTAGTTGGGGTTTTCATCACGCAATGTGTTCACAAAGTGAGGGGCCTTACTTGAGTGTGCGATTTAAATTAAATACAAACATTCCATGCTATCATCACCAATAATGTTTATCATTCTGCTTCCTTCAAAAGGTGAGCATTTAAATACATTTCACTGTTTTGTATTTCTTCAGCATTTGCTTCCTTTGTAACTATCTGTATTTGGTTACATCCCAGAGCCGAAAAGGGAGATGCTGGAAAACATAATTTTGCCAGAAGCTGTAAATGTAGGTTTGACAAGGGATCTGATAGCTGCTTGTATACAAAACCCCTGCAGCTACCACTAACTGTTAGAGTCTCTCTGGTTGATGTCTGAATGTGGAAGTATCTTCAGTAAGGGCCACCATCCCAATATTTGTTAATTGTACTAGCCCAAATGACTTCCCTGCATACCCCAGCTCAGTTTTCTCCTGTTCTTGAGACATTGGAGTCAATTTACTAAAGGCAACTATGCTGTTCTCTTTGCAAGGGAAACTTGTCTTATCTTAGTAAGTGAGGTGAAGCTCTGCTTCACCTACTGTTTGTATTTTTGTTTTTTAACTTTACATGCACGTAAATTTTCTCTGCACTAATTAAGCTAGGAACACTAACAATAAGTTCCAGTCTTGGTATATTTTTTGTTACAAATATGTGATTGGTTTTGCCATGTACCACTTTTTTCCCTTCTGTACAATCCTGGCAAGTGCTTAGGGAACATGAAGGTACAGTGGTGCTCCCCTTTACTAAAACATCTGCACCCATACTGAAACTTGAGGATAATATGGAGGCCAGCCCATGGCCATGCTCAGAATACTATGCACAAAAAAACTTATTCAGGCAGGGATAAAGGACTTTGAGTTTATTTTTGGCTGGACCACATTCTGTCTGATTTAAAATCCACTGTGGCTGTAATTTTTATTTTCTAATTTTAAAAAAATGTAATGCATACATATCTTAATTCCTAGTGTCCTTCACATGGCCATGTGACAAATAAGGCCCTTCTCCAGTTCTTTTGCACAGAAGCATATTGATGCAGACCCTACTATTTGAATCCTACAGAGATATCAACTCTGGAAAGTATTATCTAGGGTGAAAGGTAAGAGGTAAACAAATGGTAAGTGTAGTTAAATAACAAATGTTTAAATACTGAGATTACATAAAAAAATGTTTTATACTAGATTGCCTGCAATATATTAGAAGAAATACAATGTTAAAAAAAATGCTTTTCACCACCTGGCAACACAGGGGAAGTTTCCCTTAGCTTGGTGACTGTGGATATATTTAACTTTGCAAAGAATACCCAATCATGTGCAAGGAAAATCTAAAAAAAACTGTATTTTTGCTTGCATATGATTGGATAATGGAAGTCAGCAGAGCTTCACCTCATTTACTAAACCTTAAATGTGAAGGACCTCAACAGCAATGAAAATATGACAGAGGTTATAACTTTTCCCCATCCTGTTAAAAATATTTTTAATGCAAGTTTTGGATGGAGTAGCACTTTCAGTTCCTTTCTATCTGATCCCTACTTTGTTGTAGTAAAATGTAATTTAACTCAGTAGAGCGTTCATTTTAGAAGCTTGTACTGAACATAAAGTATAAATGAATTAAATTAAATTACAATTGAACGTGTAGGCAGATCATTACTGTCACTATAGAATAAGCATAATGCTTGAATATATTGAATTGTACAGATAATTGATTGATGAAGGAACAATCTCCATGACAATTCTACTGACTTCATTACTGGAGGGAATCTGATAGAGACATGTTTTTCACATAATATGCAAAGCGACCAAAATCCTATGATGAATTTGAAGTGTAATCTAAATGACAGAACAATTTACTTTCATTCACTCAGAACTGGTAATGCATTTAACCAAACCAGTTTTCAAATAACCTTATTATGTTCAACCTGCCATTTGTCAGGACGTCACATTAAGTAGTAGAATGAACAGTTTAAAACGCCATTGCATTGCCATAAAACCTGTAAGCTTTGTTTTCAGCATCATGATTTAAAGGTATGGAACAAGCTGGGTTATAAAATTGTACAACCATTTTTACTTAACTTTCTTTTTTTTTTTTCAAAACCGAGAACAATCTGACACATAGTAGCAAGAAATTATTTGAAAATGAACTTTTCATTTTAAACATTCATTCAGAATTACCATATATTTATTAAAGTGCAGTTTCAGATAACAAGTAACATCAACCAATCAACTACTGATGCTATCCAATATACAGTGCAACTGTGCTTAAATGAATTGCCAGTCCTTACATGTGATAGTTGCATTGGTTTTCTTTTTCAGGCTTTTCTCCCTTTATTTTATGGTAATCGAATAACACTTCCTGTCTTAGGGTGGCTAATCCACTGTATCTAAGAAGGGAGTGATGGGAGTGATGGTATAACCACAGAAGTGGTTATATCAAGAACACAGCTGCTGCAGCTGTGTTCTTGGTATCAGTGTAAACAGCAGGCGATTGCTGTTTAGATACAAGTGATCTGGCATCTATACAGCCGCCAAATTGCTTGCACCTGTCAGCGGAGTGTGCTCTCCCCTCTCTGCTGCCGACAACCCCAGGCTCCGCTGCTGTCCCCTGTGCGGCCCGTGGCAGGCATGGTGGTTCTCCATGCAATGATGAGAGAGGTCAGCAGGCTTCTAGCTGCTGATCTCTCCTCTGATCACTTGAACCAGAAGTAATGTGCATTACATCACTTCCGGTGTCACTGTTTACATTCGCCGGCTCTTAGAGCCAGGGGAAGAAGCTGGTGTAGCAGATCTCTGCTTCATCAGCTTCTTTGGGGTCCCTAAGTGACAATTAAGGGTGTAAAAAACCCCTGATGGCTCCATAAAGAGGACCTGCCACACCCTATTTGCTTGTTAGCCTCATATGTGATAGCCATGAAGCTTGTGTAAAAAAAAAAACATTTTTAAAGTGTTTAAAAACTTAAAGTAACATATAAAAAAAACCATGCAACATTTTTTTTAAAGTCCCCCGCCCCCCACGTGCACGCACATACATTTGCAAACACGGTGCTCCTACATGCAACCGAAAATCAATCAATCACTGTTAAAACTAAACTGATGAGCAGTAAAATCTTGCAAAGTGCTATGGAAATTTTTGTGTATTGTTGTTTTTTTGTGAATCAACAATAGGAGAGTATTCAAAAGTAATCCTTAAAGGCAGCCACCATGTTGATTGTTCAATGGGGTGAAACAGTACTGGAAAATACAAAGGAAACTGATGCTACTAAGATTACCAGAATATGTGAAGATGTATTGGCATAGACATATAGTGCTCACCTTTACCCATGTCCAGGATAACACACAATGTAGGAAAAAGGCTTAAAAAACAACTCAAACTTCAATAAATAGGAATCAAAAATAGGAAAAAGTGGCCAGTGGTAAGATGGCCAAGGCGCATCTGGATTTGTTGCCTGATGAGCAGGTAAACTTCAGCCTTCAGGCTGAAGGAACTCATTCTGACAGAGATGGAAATGATTAAAACTTTAATTTAATAAAACTGTTTAAAACGACACAATGGGGGGAATTTATCAAAACTGAAGCAGACAGAATCTGAAGTAGTTGCTCATGGCAACCAATCTATCTTTCATTTTAAAGCTTACCTGAACAAACTGAAGAGAGAAGCTGATTGGTTACTATGGCCAACTACTCCAGGTTCTGTCTGCTCCAGATTTGATAAAATCCTACCAATGTGTTTTATAGCAAACATTGCTCCCTCTTCAGGAGTGGCACGATGATAGGCAAACACACAACTATATTCACGTAGAACCATCCATACATTTTATGCAAATGTACACATGAGTGTTAATCCTAGAGCGGGTAACATTGCAATTATAGTGACAGCTGATTCATTGATAAGTAGACTGAGACTGACATGTCACAGCAAGAGCCATAGGGAACCCAGACCAGAGTAACAGAATACATTATAAGCTTATTCACTGTTGGGGAAACTGGGATCGGCCATGTCTCAACATGAGACACAGCCCTACAAAACATATAAATGTCCCTGCAGACTTACCAGCCAGCCTGCAAAAAAACAAATTACACTATCTAACAATATTCATTGAAAATAGAGGTTTTAGTTGCACAACTTTTGAAAAATATGCAGGGTGGTCCTAACTCTAATCTTTGAGACCCTCCATATTGGAGCATATATAGCAGTAGATAAATTGTATGCAGGTTTGGCAGGAGGTAACCCACTCCACCTTATAGGCATAGGGTTGTATTAGAGGCCCAGCACATCAAAATGTCAGCTGAAGCCCTCGGTACATCACTACACCAAACCAAGCCAAGCTAAACAACTATGGCAACCACATAGATCAATCTATAACTAGCCTTAACAGCAAGATATACATAGAAGGGCTTTCAACAATACAAAACACTAGACATGTGCGATTCATTTCGTTCCGAATCGAAATTCGTCCGAAATTTTGGAAATTCGGAGATTCGGATGTATCCGAATTACAGATAAAACTAATGCAAATTAATCTGAATTGCCGATTTTGAAATTTGTTTCGTTTTCGTTTAGTTCGTTCATTGCAGCAAAGTGAAATTTTTTTTACAGTCTGCAGAGGAGGAAAAAAAAAGCGTGAGGTTCCCCCCCAACTGATACCAGACCCTTTAGGTCTGGTAGGATTGTTAGGAGGGACCCCCCCAGTTAAAACAAAAAAAATGCGCGGGTTTCCCCCAAAATCCATACCATGCCCTTTAGGTCTAGTAGGAATTTTAAGGGGGAACCCCAGACCCAAAAAATGGGGAAAAAACTTGGGGTCCCCCCTAACATTCCTACCAGACCCATGACCCGAGCACAGGCCCGGCAGGGCAAGAAAGGGGGGACCATCAAGCGCGCCCCCCCTCCCTGCACCTTACAAGGCCACGTGCCCTCGGCATTGGGAGGGTGTCCCCATGCCGATGGGGACAAGGGCCTCTTCCCCACAACCCTGACACAGTGATTGTGGGGGTCTGCGGGCTAGGGGGCTTATTTGCATTGGGGTACCCCTTTAATTAAGGGGGCACCCATGTGCTGCCCCCCCAAAGGGTTCAAATTCAAAGTTATTAAACAAACCACACTTTTAGAGAAAAACCTTTTAATTTAAAAAAAGTACATTTTTGACTATTGCTTTAATTTAAAAATGTTTTAAAAATGGCTCCATCAATGTAATCCAGCGTCAATCACGATGCACGACGCCCGTCGATATAAAAAAAGTCCCGCTGCACGACGACTGTCCGAACTTGATGAAAACTTGCCGCAAAATTACATTCAGCCCGAAAGTAAACAGATAGGCGGAGGCTCGCTCCGCCCATTTGACATTCTTAGCTGTCAAATACAACATAGCATTCAGGAGCTCCCGAATGCCATTCATGAGCTCCCGAATGCCATTTGGGTCTGTAAGGAATCATTCAAAATATGAAGCAACAAATACAAAGTTGTAAAAGCAGTAGAGACCATCCACACAAAAAATATAAGTTTACATTGTGTGGAAGTGAGTGACACTAGTAGGAAAAGCAAAAAAAATGTGCACACATTTGTTACTAGTAGGGATGCACCGATATATCAGCCGCCGAAACATATCGGCCAAAAATTGCAATTTTAGCTAAATGCCAAAAGTGCCACTTGTCTGCTGATATAGCGGGGCATCCCTGCTTTCTCTCACTGGGACACAGAGCAGAGCCCAGCAGGGAGGAGAGAAACTGTCACAGGCAGCCGAGCGCTGCGGGAGAAGAACGCTGTGAGCGGCCGGCGTCTCTCCTCCCACACAGCTCAGCCTCCTGTGACAGATCGACAGAGTGGTGTGGGGGCGGAGACAGCCAGCGCTGTCACAGGAAGCTGAGCTCTCCTCCCACACCGCTCGCTCAGCCTCCTGTGACAGCATGTCAGGAAGGACAGCAGTACAAACACTGAGTGATCAATGATCGCTGAGTGTTTGTAAATAATTGAGGACATAGTATAGTTACTATATCCTCAATAATTAATGAATGGGAAGTGATCTATATCACCTCCTGTTCATTAATGTTTGTGGTTATAGTAACCAGACTATATCCACATGTTATAAATGAACAGGAACACTCAATATAGGATTCCTGTTTACTAGTTTCATGTTTTTTTCATTATTTACATGCATACATGTTATATATCATTTTACTGAATTGTGATTTATTTTTTTACACATATTTCTATCTACACATTTATTATTAGCTTTCTTTCTTCAATTATATTTATACAATATTAACATCTTAGCATTATAACATTCAAATTGTATTATATTTTATTATATTATATTTAACATACACCATTAACTTACCACATACATATATTTATAATTCCTTTTAGTTAACAGTCATTCATATTTAAAGCTGTACTCTAGGAACATACCAAATACAGCTCCAAACCTTCTTCCCCCTCTAAAAAGGAATGGCCCAGTAGAAATGCTGTTACTTAATTTTTTCCTGCAGTGTGATATTTCTCTTTTTCTAACCTATGACATCATCACAGTCTTCCAAAATTCTATGCAGCAACAGCAGCCAGGAGGAGGGAACTGCCTTTGTCATTTCCTAAGTGACCTAGTCTGCCAACATCTAGTCTGTAGGCTGGCTCTTGAAAGTATAGGAGGTGCTGTGGACAGGTGTATAGGTAGTGACAGGCAAGCGGATGCTTGCCAGTCTGCAGGGATCTCCAGTGACATCATTCACCATATATGGACTTGCCCATTTGTAGTAAATGATGAAGAGAGAGAGAGGGCTCCTTCCTCTCTCTCTCTCTCTCTCTCTCTCTCTCTCTCTCTCTCTCTCCCTGCCCTGTGTGACACTGACATGCTAAAATTGTAGTAAAAGAGAAAGAGAGAGAGATCGCTCCTCTCTCTCTCTCTCTCTCTCTCTCTCTCTCTCTCTCTCTCTCTCCCTGCCCTGTGTGACACTGACATGCTAAAATCACTGGGGATCGCTGATGAGAGAGGGGAAAGAGGGCTCTCTCTTCAGCATTTACTACAAATGGGCAAGTCCATATATGGTGAATGATGTCACTGGGGAGTAGGGTTGCACAGATATCAAGTACAGTACTCTGTACAAGTACGAGAACATGTACCGATACTTTTGAGCTCCAAGACTAGACTAGAGACAAATTCAAAAATTAGGAGGCAGCTGTCATTTGTAAGGAGCACACGGAGCTCCTGGGATTTGTACATCCCTGTTTTAATGTACGATTTTGTTTTTATAACTATAAATAAAGGGATGCACAGATACCAGTTTTGCGAGTACGACTACTGGTACTTGCCAAGTACTTACAAGTACGAGTACTGATACATTTTTGTTTATTGTCATGTGACAGTTTTTCTAAAACAATACAGACTAATGATTTCAGGACAGTGGTGGAGTGCCAGATCCAGGTCCCAGCTGCAACCGCTGCAACCCTGGTAGTTCTCATGAAAATGCCAAGTATCTGCACTGGTACTCGAAAAGTATATGTGCAACCCTACTGGGGAGGGAGGGGATCAATGCACTGCACACTATACGTGAAGTAGGCGGGGCAGATGGAGAGGAGGAGGGAGGGGATCAAGGGCTACACAGCAGCGTGTCTGCAAGTCTGGCACAGAGGACGGGGATGTGCAGGTAAGGAGAGAGCTGTGTGCACAGAGCTGCTGCGCATGTCCATATATTCGTGGACGCGCAGCAGCTCTCAAGAATCACTGTCAGTCACAGTGACAAAGATCAGTGGGGAGGATCCCGGCAGCATTGTCGGCATCTCTCCTCAGTGCGGCGCTTAGCCCCGTCCACCATCTTAAAGAAGGGTTTACAGGCTTAGGGTGCATTTTGGCTAAAAGGAGTAAATTACACAATTTACTTATTTAGCCTAAGGAATGCAATCTTACAGAAAAGATAGAACCCCATAGTTCTCCTTTAAATGATTAAAGCATACATAAATCCAATACTCAAAATATCATATAAGCTTTAACACATAATTGCAAGAGTACATTTTTTAAAAATCTGCAGCTATCATTAAAATAATACTTGATCATGTCATGAAGGTCCTTTGTCAGGCACTTCTTGTTATAGGGTAAGAACATTCTGTCCCTGACAATAAAAAATGTCAGTTGTTTATGGTACATAGAGGGGGATTTATCAAAACTGGAGCAGACGGGGGGCGCTAGCGAGCAGCCGAACAGCATGGGCGCCTGCTAACTCGGCTCCGCACCACCCGGGCGTGTGACCGTTAACATAACAATCACCTCACCCCCCCTTTCACTCCCAACCTTACCGCCAGCCTCCCCTTACCCTCCGGCACCGCTATAGGGAAGAATCAACCGCCGGCGCGCTCTCGGCAAAAGACGCCGGGCTCCTCAAAATCGCGGCCTGAGCCCAAGATGGCGACCGCTCCATCCTCACCAGCCGGCCACTCGCCTGAACTGCTGGAGTCGGCGAATGACTCATCAAATGACAGCTTCCCCCTCCAGCATCCAAAGCCACAGCAGGGGACTGAAGTCAGGGATGCAGCTCTCCTAGACAAATTCAAGCTGCTGCTGCAGAGAGAGCTGAAGACTGCCACTGATAAGCTGGCAGCACACCTATCCAAGGACATCAGAGAGCTGGGAACCAGAATCCACGACGTGGAGTACAAGGTAGATGACATTGTCACAGTGCTAGACTCACATGAGGAGGACCTACACACTGTTAAATCAGACCTTGCCACTGCAATGCTTAAACTTGAGGACCTTGAAAACAGGAACCGCAGGGGTAATCTACGCATTCGCGGTGTACCTGAGCAAGTAGACGATTTACAATCCACCGTCACGGCTATGTTTCAAGAGATACTCCCAGGCTTCCCTATAGAACGCCTTGAGATGGACCGCGTGAACCGCGCCTAGGCCCAAAGCGGGCAAACGGACCCCCACGCGACATTATACTTAAACCCACGTATTATAAAATGAAAGAGGCAATCGCACAGGCAGCCTGGAAACAACGCACCCTGCGTTTCCAGGACTTTGAATACCAAATTTACGCTGACCTGGCACCACAGACCCTCCTAAAACGGAAAGCTCTGAGACCCTTCCTCATTACCCTACAGCGCCACGCTATCAACTATAAATGGGGGTTTCCGCTGAAGGCCACCTTCACCTACGAGGGCAAGACGTACTCCTTCTCCTCCCCCGAGTAAGCAGGTCCCCTCCTGAAACAGCTACACCTGTCGCTCGCGACAACCTCAGACGTGGCTCCACCGCCGTCCTCTCCACCGAAGGACAGACGCCTGGCCCCCCTGTGGGAATGTCGACCCCGCAACACCCGAGATACGCCTGGAAAACTGCGCCCGCAACCTCGGCCTGACTGACCAGAGGACACCATGCCCTCCCCGACCGAAGGGTTGAGAAGCCAACCTTCCCCTGTTTTTTGGGACTCCACCAACCACTATTCTGACTGCACCCGTCAAAAGAAACAGTTTCCTGTGGTCCGTGAGTAAACCTGACCCCTGTATGCGGTTCTGGGACACCCCCTAGTGAACTACCGCAAAGTTTCACGTGTTTACCGTTGTGGTTATCAGTTATTCTCCACTTGTTACTCATAGTGTTACTGGAACCGCCATGTGTCCGCCCTTGCTTGACTACTCCATCGGCCCTACCGAGATACCAACCGGCCGCACTTCCAGTTCCTATGACGGAATGGCACAGATGGCCCTAGGGCCCAATGTCCGGGATCTGCCACCGGCCTATAGCCTGGCACCTTTACCTAGTATACTATGCCAATTGTACCTGTTCTTGTTGATAACGCTATTGTTACCTTGTTTATTGTTTGCCTATTGCCATGCAGGCTGAGATGCTGCCATTGTTTGGCGTCCAGTGGGCTCCATGCTGCTCCTCGTCACCCACCTACAACAGCCCTCGCCGTGGAGACACGGCGGCGAGGGTTGCCCCGGGGATGAGGTACAGGGTTGGCCCTGTGAATACGAGGTTATGTTGTTTATTTTTTACCTAAGCTGCACTAACATACCTACCTGTTTTCCACTCATTTTGTATCACACAGTGACTCTCTTCACTCTTCTAGCTATACCTTTTCCCAGCTCTCCTCTCCTCTCTCTCTTACCCCCCCCCAGCACTAGTCCTAGTCTGGATGTTCCCAAGTCACTTAACCAACCTTACAGTTGCTGTAGTTAGCATCGATTTTCCCGCACGTAGGCTCGCCTTCAACTACTTTTCGTTCCACCAGGCCAACATACTATGTTTACAGGAAACTAAATTTTCCATGACCTCCCATCCCACTTACTTCCACAAAAACTATCCACAGATATTCCAGGCTATGTTATGTGAAAAAAAGAGAGGTGTCCTCATCGCATTCCATAAAAAACCCCGTTTGTATGCACCCACGAAATAGCAGACCCTACGGGTAGATATTTATTGTTAAAGGGCACCATCTTCGATGTGGACGTAACGTTGCTTACCTACTACGCACCCAACACTCCACAAACTCGCTTTTTTTCCCACTTATTGTCGGTGGTTGAGAAGCATAAAACGGGAACTCTAATAAAGGCTGGGGACTCCAACCTTGTCCTTGACCCCAAGCTCGATAAATCTGGTCACAATACATCCCCCACCCCTCACCACCCCAATCTCACCCTGCCACCCCTCGTCCGCACACTATTACACGATCATAACCTTATTGACGTCTGGAGAGATCGCCACCCAACCACCAGAGACTACACATTCTATTCACACCCCCATGCCAGTTCCTCCCGAATAGACCACATCTTTATACAGCCCAACTTTCTCCCGTCCGTCGGTGACGCCCGCATTCTCTCTGCCTCCGGGTCGGACGATTCCCCTGTGTCCCTCACTTGCAAATCCCTATTTCCTGCCTCTTCCCAATTCCGCTGGAGATTGAATGACTCCCTTCTCTCCTTTGCTGACTCTGCCCAACACATTCAACTGTGCCTTTTCCACTTCTTTGTGGAGAACGCTTTGTCGGTCACTTCCCCGATTTCTGTCTGGGAAGCCCACAAAGCGACCTTACAGGGCGAGCTCATCAGTCTAGCAACTCGCCGAAAGAGGGAACGGACCAAAAGGGTTTCAGATCTCTCCTCCACATTGGATAGACTCGAGTCTGACTGGAACACAGCCCCCTCGATCTCCTTACGGAAAGAGATTGACTCAGTTCGGTCGGAACTGAACTTCCTCTTAAATGACACAGCGGAAAAACAGCTCCGCTGGACTAAACGCACGTTCTATGCGTGTGCCAACAAACCTGGCCCTTTATTGACCAACATGCTTAAATCTAAACCGAGAGCCAGGCCCCCGGTCAGACTCCGTCTCCCCAATGGAGCCATAACGGCTAACCCATCCACCATTGAACGCTTCTCCTCCATCCTCTCTAAATTGTATGGCAAACCCTCCACCTTCCAACCTCAACAGGCTGATGCATTGTTTAAGGACGTCGCCCTGCCCATACTCACAGAGAACATGAGCTCTCTTATGGCCCAGGACATTACCCCAGAGGAGGTCCTTCTGGCAATCAAATCCCTCAAACCCTCCAAAACATCTGGGCCAGATGGATTCTCGGCCCTGTAGTACAAAAAATATTCAGACACCCTGGCCCCCCACTTAACGGCCATGTTCAACTCTCTAAAAAAGACTAACAATACCCTCCACCCAGCATTCCTGCTAGCCCATATAGTCATGATCCCCAAACCTGACAAAGACGTTCTTGATCCCCACAACTACAGACCCATTTAATTATTGAATATCGACGTTAAACTCTTGGCCAAGATATTGGCCACCCGCATGAACACAATCTTACCAGACTTAATACACCGAGACCAAGTGGGCTTTGTACCCTACAGACAAGCCTCAGACAACACCCGGAAAATTGTTCATCTTGTACACCACATGCACCACGCCAACATCCCCGGAATGCTCCTCTCACTAGACCTCCAAAAGGCATTTGACTCTATTTCCTGGGAATACCTCTTTTATGTCCTCCGCAAATGGGGATTTCCGACCGACTTTCTCCTCTGGATCAAAGCCCTATACAGCACACCAGCAGCCGCAGTCAGTTACCTCAGTTATCTCTCCCCCACTTTCCCAATTCTGGGTGGTACTCGTCAGGGTTGCCCCCTCTCACCCCTTCTTTTCCTCTTAGCCATCGAGCCTTTAGCCCACTTAATCCGAACTAACCCCAATATCCACGGTATCACTAAAGGAACAGCAGAATATAAACTCCATATGTTCGCAGGCGACCTGTTACTCACCCTCTCCCAACCCATCATCTCCCTCCCTAACTTATTCTCACTCTTACGCTCATTTGCCCAAGTCTCTAACCTAACGGTCAATAATGATAAATCCTGCACGCTTAACATCACACTGCCATCCCGGCAGGTGTCTGACCTCACCCACAATTTCCAATTTAAATGGCACGCTTCCCACCTAAAATACCTTGGGGTGCACATCTCCAACATCTACGAAAATCTCTATGCCGCCAATTACCCCACACTCTTTGGTACCCTCAAGGACCTCTTGTCCTCCTGGACGCAGAATAAACGTGGTCAAGATGACTATCCTCCCTAAGTTGCTATACCTTTTCTGCACCTTGCCCATTCCCATCCCCCGCAAAGCCCTAGCGCAATTCCAGGCCCGGGTTGTGTCCTTCGTCTGGGGTACAAGATGCCCCAGGGTATCTAAATTCACTTTACACACCCACAAACGTGATGGAGGCCTAGGCCTCCCTCACTTTCACAAATATTACATAGCGGCACATATCGCCTCAATAGTCTGTTTTTTTCAGTCCCCGAGCAATCCACTATGGGCAGACCTTGAGGCGGCGTCATGCACACCATACTCTTTATGTTCCCTACCCTGGTTACCCCCCAACCTCCGCCCTCCCTCCATGAGCCCCACATTGGCCCACACTTTCTCCCCATGGGACTCTACCAGATACTCTAGCGGCTTTCAATCTCCACACCCCCCGTTACTCACCATACTGGTCAACCCACTATTCCCCCCGGGCCTTGACTCACCCCTGGCCTTCACTTGGTGGTCCTCCAAAGGATTGACATACCTCTACGACTTGCTGGAGGGCAGGTCGGTTCGCTGTTGGGACTACTTCAGGGACAAGATGGGAGCCACCCCTTTGGAATTCTTCAGGTATCTTCAAGTTCGGCATTTGGCATCATCGTCGCTCGCACAATCCTCAACTCGGGCGGGCCTCACAGTATTTCAACATACCTGTAAACGCAACCCATATAGTCCGAACCTGGTCTCACAAATCTATACCCAACTTAACACATTGACCTCCCCTTCCAGACACTCCTACGTTGGGAAATGGGAACGAGACCTTGGAACCTCACAACCACCGGAAATTTGGCAGCAAATTTGGACCTCCATGGCCACCTGCTCAATCAACATCTCCTCTATGGAAACTGCCTTTAAGTCACTCACACGATGGTACCTGGTGCCGTCCAGACTGGCCCATCTCCACCCCTCACACTCCCCATCCTGTTTTAGAGGCTGCCCAACATCGGGTGATGTTCTCCACACGTGGTGGTCCTGCCCCATGCTCGCCAGATTTTGGTCAAGAGTCTTTCGCCTGCTGGACAGTTTGTTCTCAGTGAAGCTTCGCAAAGACCCATGGCTAGCCTTGCTACACCTCAAATCTCCACTCCTCACAAAAAATCAACATTGCCTAGCCATACATGTTCTACTGGCGGCTAAACAAACCATAGCTTCAGCATGGAAAAAGCAATTTGTACCCTTCGGTGAAGTTACGCGGCGAATAGACTTTTTCTGCCTGAATGAGAAACTGACCAGTATCCTTTCAGACACTAACAAAACCTTCACCAAGATCTAGCAACCTTGGATAGACCACGCACACCCCTCCCTGGCCCTGGATAGTCTCTCTACCCTGTAGACCTGAACGCCCTGAACATTAATCCCGGACAAGCCCAGTGCCTCCCCCCCTTCTTTATCCTTCTTCTACTTCCACCCTGTTCTCTGGACTACAGCACTTAGGATTCCCTTATCCAGGCTGTTCTCCCACCATCGGATGCTCAACTGTCCCGAGGAACCTGGTGACCCTGAGTCCCCAATTTTGAACCACCCAAGATGTCTAACGTTACCATGTTCCTCTGTAATGCTCTCCTCAATATAGATTACTGTACTGCATTTTGTATGCTATATGTTGTTATAACCCAAAAAAAACTTTTAAACAAAAAAAACTGGAGCAGACAAAAAATCTGGAGCAGCTGTGCACTGCATGTAGATGGGTGTGCAGCGCTCGGGTCACCAATAAGTGAATAAAATAGGTGTTAGCAAAACAACATGTGATCAAAATCTGAATGAATGTTTGCAATCATAAAAGGTATACTAAAGTGATAACCAGTGAACCAAAATTATGAATATATAATATGAATTTCACTTTGTGCAAAGGTGCATTAAGATGAATTAAATTAACTATACCTTAATAAAAAATTATGTAGTAATCACACGTGTATCAAGTACAAAAATGAATAAAAGTGGTTAACAGCAAATTAGCTAAAAAATATCAGTAAGAGTGATGAATCATCATGTGAATTCAAAAGTAATTATAAAGTTCAGGTGTAGATGATGTATTGATGATGAGAATAAGCTTCAAAAACAAGTTCAATCTTTCTCCCACACCAAGTGTCCACGCCAAAACTCCCCTCTGGGATGCGCACTCACCAGACCCACAGTGTTCTTAGGCAAAGAGAGATCAAAAGCCAATTAGTAGTCCCACGGTTGTCTCATCAGTGTCCCATGGAGCAATAATTTAGCAAAAAAACAAAAAGGAAAAAAGAACTCCTCATAGTGTAGCCGACATCAACGTTTATTAAACAAAAAAAGTAGTCACTTACAGTTAAAATCGATTAAAACGGCCGCTCTCATGCAGTGAGTAGATATCTTGTACTTCCTGGTTGTTAATGGTATTGAGAAGTATAGTACTGCTATACTTGTTTGCTAAATGTAGTTTAGCAAACAAATTTAGATGGAGTTTACATCTACGTTAATATATCAGTAAGTCTGTCGTCATTTTCTCCATCCCTTGTACATGTAGTTAATTAGTGATTTTGAAATACAGAGGTGTGTATTTTACACACTTCTCTCTTGTTCCCTGTTCATTTCTTATTAATGTAAAGCGGATATACCTTTTAACACATTTTTGGTATTGATTTTAAATTATTAGAATTTTCTTGATGCTGTTCAAAAAGTGTAGTGACATTCCTTCAACTAAGTTATCTTGCATTCATCTCAATAACAGGATAATAGCCTGACAGTCATTTTATTTCCTAAATGCAATTTTCATCACTTTCCTTTGGAAAGGAAACAGTATACATGTTTGAGGTCATTAATTTATTCATTGTCTAGTGCAAGAAATGAGAGCCCTTGAACATTCTTTTAACTTCTTGAAAAGGTCCTTTGGGGCACCTCATGGAAAGAAAAATCCCTGGATTGATTCTTCTATTATGATTTGAAATAGCATTAATATTGATTGTTTTGTCCAAGATAGAAGAAGGAGAATAGATAAAAGAAACATTGTATTATTAGATAAATCCTTCTAATGTTGTGACAGAGTAAATTTGAAGTATAGCTTAATTTGATAGTTTTGTTGACTATCACATTGAGGCAAGTGAATTATATATGTCATTGATTTAGATATGTGATTATGGTGTCCAGAAGTGTTTTATTAAACATTTTGTTTTCTTCAGACAATAAAATCCATGTCCCTTAAAGTGAAGAAATGTATATCGATACAATTCCTCCTACTATCATGTTACATCAATTTAAGAGTTATATTCAGTAAGAATACATGGCTGTGTCTAACAAGATATCCAATATCCCCACATCTATAATTTACTGCTAACAAATATGATGATGTTTATTTTATTCAGTCCTGCTGGTCCTGGGCTAAAACATGAAGGATGATTAATGAAAGGATTTGAGAATGTTCACACAATAAAATGTGTGAATGATGTGTCACTTTAATTATCCAATCATGTCAAAAGCATGCCGTGTTCCTGTTTACTTATTTCTGCACATGATTGGATAATTGTAAAAGTGAATTTTCACACAATGTGCCAATGTGCCAATGTGCCAGAGCCATCTGGTCCAGGGTTCATTAACATTTAGCGGGTTATTCACTAAAGAGCCGAAGAATCGAGCCGTAGCTTTGGCTGATCATTCAGCTCTCTTTGGCCACCTTTGCCCTTTGCTGTACGGCAGAGGTCCTCAAACTTTTTAAACAGGGGGCCGGTTCACTGTCCCTCAGACTGTTGGGGGGCCGGACTATAGTTTGAAAACATTTTTAACGAATTCCAGTGCCCACTGCACATATCTTATTTATAGTGCAAGAAACAATACAGTATTGAAAATGAAGAACAATTGTAATTAACATAAACTTAATAGTATTTCAATGGGAAGTATGGGCCTGCTTTTGACTAATGAGATGGTCAATGTCCGGTTCCATATTTGTCACTGCTAGTCGTAACAAGTGATGCAAGTGTTCATCAGTTAGTCTGGATCTGGTTGGAGATTTCAGAAGTTTCATTCTGGAAAAAGTCTGCTCACAGACATAGGCGCTGCCAACGATGGTTGTCATTTTAGTGCATGGTTCCTGAGATTAAGATATGTCTCAGAGGGGAGAGATGCATAGAAATTAGTAAGGCCGCTTGACTTGAATACGTCTTTCAGAGAATCGCAATTCTGTAGTTCGGCCAATTCCATTTGGTAAATTGGATCTACAGTTTCAATGTCAACAGAAAATGGGTTGCTGAAAAGCTGTATGTCCTGTTCATGGAGTTGAAGCTCTTTAAATCTAATTTGAAACTCCCTTTGCAACATTTGCAGTGAATCCACACAAGTTTTGTTTGGGAATGCAACTGCTGGTTTTTCCGCCAACAGGCTTTGCGTTGTGGGGAGATGGCAGAAGTTTTTTTCCTTCACTTGTTTAATGAGGAGGTCTAATTTGACTTCAAATGCTTTCACGTGTGAATGCATTTCACAGATGAGTTTCCCCTTTACTTGAAGTTGCACATTTAAACTATTGAGTAGCTCTGTTACATCTGTCATAAAGGCAAGGTGCCATTTCCCTAGCTGAGTGAGCACATGTACAGTACAGTGGTGGACATAAGCAACTAAAGCCTTATGCAATATTATATATTGCATAAGGCTTTATATTCTTTGGCTCCCTCCCTGGCCTCTCACCTCCAATGCACTTCCAAAGCACCTGCACAGGCAAACTTGTGAAGAAGAATGTTTATTACCTTTCTGGTCAATATCTAGTGGAGATTCACAGGCTGTGCAAAACTCCCGCATGCAGTCTCCTCCGCGGCTCTACACTGCTAACACAGCTCCCTGCTGACTCCTCCCTCTTCTCCTGTGCACAGCAGCAAAGAATGGCAGATGCCGGCCGCTGTGCAGGTTATCAGAGCTCTTTGACAGCAGGGGAAGGAGGGAGGGGATGGCTGTAAGTCAGACATAGTCCCGTGGATAGGAGCGAGGGATGTGGTCACTGGTGCAGATGCTGTATATTGCGGCCAGGTCACTTACCCGATCATCCTCGTTTCTGCTCTGCATGATGGACGGGCCGGGTAAATGACTTGAGCGGGCCCGCGGGCCGTAGTTTGAGGATCCCTGCTGTACGGGCTATTTACAATAAACGTAAAGCAGCTAAGCGGAAGGCATATGCTTCAGCTCGTCTTAGCCGAAGTGACAACCGAAGAGTGGAGACAGGTCGGCCAAAGCCGACCGATCTCCATGCAAATGACAGTTGAGCAAAGCCAGCCACGATCTCACGGCTCGCTCCGCCCAGTTGTAATGACAGATCAGCATCCCCAAATGACCTGGGGATGCTGATCTGTCATTAAGCAATAACAACAGAGTGGAGCCAGCAGTGACGTCAAGGCCGGCTCAACCCAGTTGTAATTCATTGGCCGGGACCTGCTAGAAGACTCTGGGAGGTTGGGCGGAGCTAGCTGTCACCTTTAGCTCCACCCAATTGTTTTTATTTTTTATTGTTTGTTTTTCTTTTATTTAAAATATGTTTTTTTTCCTTTTTTTTACATTTTAAAAATATTTTTTCAACTTTAAAAAATGTTTTTTTTCTATTGGAGGTACCAAGCAGAATAGCCAAGCCAAATGCCGCTCGGCGGCATTCGGCTATTTACTCACTGCTGTTCCGCCTCTATGAGTCCCCTCGAAGTCCCTCTGCACTTTGGTCCCTCTGATCGAAGGCAGCCAATATATGACTGATTTCAGCCGACATACGGCTGAAATCAGCCGTACTGAGCCGGAGTGAATAGTCGAACATAACTTCGGCTCAGTTATTTACTCGGATAACAACCTTAGTAATTTTTGCACAAAAGCAATGCACCCCTGTGACAGAGAGCCTCGCCTCAGGAATGAATTGGAGTTTTCGTCACATGTGCGGAAGTAAGGGTCTGGCCCGTAGAGCTTGCAGCAGCAGTGATGCTGCTCCCAATGGGCCATACAGTGTGGAAAGCAAGTACAGTTATCTTTTTAAATAATTATTTCTCGTTTTTATGCATGTTTATTAACAGTCAGGGTATATGATGTTTACTACACATGGGTGAAATATTTGTCTACATGAACCTGTATAATTATTTGTTTAAGGCCATATAATATTTAAAGCAGTGTCACATAATTTTACAAATTTTAAATACATTTTAAATTGTCTCATGTTTTGGTTTGTTGATATTCAGCATGATCAACATCTTTGACCTCTAATAAATAAATACTAATTTAAGCCTGAAAACAAGCAGTACATTTACCAGATTAGAACACTGAGCATGACATATTTCTGTCTGCTACATTAGTTGCAAGAAATATAGTTTTGCAGGCAATTGAGTTGTACACATAATTACCCATTTTTGACATGCAAATTGATTTAGAAGACACAAATTATGACCCATTCTATAAAAATATGCTCAACAGTATTACTTGCTCTAGAATTGTACATCTGTATACATTAGAATAGGTTATAAGCAACATAAAAATAATGCATATTTATCAAACAGAAATGCTAATGAGAGCAGCTTGGGAATAAATATTTGTATGTTCTCCAAATGCAGCAATAGACTAAGCACTCTAATTACTGTTGAGCAATATGCATTCAGCACTCCATCTTCCAAAATATTAACAGAAAATGTAAATAGTCTGGTCTAGTAAAACTATATTCCGAGACATTGAAGACATGGAGGATATGGAGGTAGACAAAATATTAAAATATGTCAGTTATTTTTTTGGCATGCTGATGTCTTCAGTAAACCTGCCATCTTCATGAAATCTAAACTGAATGCCGATCAGAAACCTCACTGAAATAAAAACAGCTCCTCAAGTTGTATGTGTTTAACATAGGTTAATGACTACTTAGTTGGTAAACCATAAGCAAGATAATTCATGTTCTGATGTCACATGATGTCCAATCCATTGTGGCTGGTTTACTATTTTACCACGCACCTTTAAAAAAGCTAAATCCATGAACCCATCACACTCCAAACCGCTTGTTTCCAAAGAAGATCAGTCGGGTGCTGCGGTGATCGACGGATGGCAACCGTCACATAACAGTAGAAGCAGGGACACCGGCACACCAGTATAAACGTGAAGCAAAAGTCTTATTTATTGAAGAGGTGCGGCATATCACAGAGATGCGACGACCGTTTTCCACATACTCTTTGCCACGTGTCATTGCTTGAGGAAGGGGATCCTGTGTGACCTCGAAACTATCGTCGCATCTCTGTGATATGTCGCACCTCTTCAATAAATAAGACTTTTGCTTCACGTTTATACTGGTGTGCTGGTGTCTCGCTTCTACTTTAAAAAAGCTAAGACATGATTGAAAAATGTTAGGAATGTAGTGGCTATTAGGCTGTGCAATGTTTGTTTAAAATGCCATTTGGACTGTCTATACACCTTACTAGATGACATCTATGCGAGTCTGGATACTATTTTCCCCTACACACTGAATTTCGTGTGGAAGCTTTTTGACCCTGGGAAATTTGGGACCTGCATATCAATATGGTGAGACCGTTCCATTCATATTTGTTTCACTCATATTGAATATTGACATATTGGGCAACATACAGGATGTTTGTATAACCAACTATATACCATTGGTGGCTTTACATAGAGGTACAACAGGGGGCGTGTTGGATCCTGTCCCCATGACGCACTTATCTACCAATCCAGCACAGTACAGATGCAATGTCTATATGTTCTATGCAGTCATCTTTACTTTGTTGATATATAAAGAGCGTTCTGCATTCTCATATGGACACCTTTGGATCTCTCCCATGTAAGGACTGGGATATACTCACATTTGGTGCAATTTTTCTGATGGATTTATATACCTGATACCATTGCCCGCTGGCATTGTCATTCATCTATGAAATACTACATTATATACACATCTAGCTATGTCATTTTGATATTTGATATGTTGCTCCGCCTTTTTTTTTCTTGTCCCTTTTCTATGGGATTTTTATGGTCTTTTGGATATATTGTTCGTTTTAATATCTATGTGGTTTGTGGAATTTATTCATTTTGTTCAATAAATAAATTGTTACTTTTCTATATATTTTGTCTTGAGATAAGAGGGTAGCTTTACCACTATTCTAAGCGGCATATATCTATGCTCATTATTTTTTATTTATATATATATATATATATATATACATACACACTATATTGCCAAAAGTAATGGGATGTCTGCCTTTACACGTACATGAACTTTAATGGTATCCCAGTCTTAGACCGTAGGGTTCAATATTGAGTTGGCCCACCCTTTGCCGCTATAATAGCCTCAACTCTTCTGTGAAGCCTGGCCACAAGGTTTAGGAGTGTGTCTATGGGAATGTTTGACTATTCTTCCAGGAGCGCATTTGTGAGGTCAGGTACTGATGTTGGACGAGAAGGCTTGGCTTGCAGTCTCCACTCTAATTCATCCCAAAGGTGTTCTTTCGGCTTGAGGTCAGGACTCTGAGCAGGCCAGTCATGTTTCTCCACCCCAAACTCGTTTATCCATGTTTTTATAGACCTTGCTTTGTGCACTGGTGCACGGTCATGTTGGAACAGGAAGGGGCTATCCCAAAACGGTTCCCACAAGGTTGGGAGCATGAAATTGTCCAAAATGTCTTGGTATGCTGATGCCTTAATTGATTTGTCACTCCAGAGAACACATCTCCACTTCTCTAGAGTCCAGTAGCGGCTGGCTTTACACCACTGCATCCGACGCTTTGCATTGCACTTGGTGATGTAAGGCTTGGATGCAGCTGCTCGGCCATGGAAACCCATTCCATGAAGCTCTCTACGCACTGATGTTGTGCCAATCTGAAGTTTGGAGGTCTGTAGCTATTGACTCTGCAGAGAGTTGGCCACTGCGTACTGTGCGCTTCAGCAAGTCTATATTTCTTTCAAAATTGAAGCAAATGCATATTGGATTGTTATAAGAATACAAAGTACACCGAATCTGAAAATGAGAATGGTAAGAGTGGATCAGAGAATCTGTGACCCTTCATAATTGGGGCTATTTCTTACCTTCATGACCAGAGCAAAATTTCCCGTTTGGCATTGTGTAGATTTAAAGTATTTGTGAAGTCATATAACGTAATATGGTATAAGATATATCCACATACATTTTGCATAGTTAAACAGAAAGTAGTTAAAGGAGAACTATGGGGTTAATGCTTATCCCCATAGTTCTCCTTAGGGTAATCCCCTAGGTGAGTGAAAAGCACTCACCTCATAGTTCTCCTTTAAAAAAGTGCAAATACCTTTTCCCCCTTTGTTTGGTCATGTGACTGATCAGTCCCTTCTTTTTCCCCCGCTCTGAGAGCAAAACTATAATCTTCCAACTAAAACAATCCAAAATGTGATATACAACAATATTGTGAAAAAGTGATATACAAATCAAATAATCCAAATATGAATGTGTATAAGAGAAATCCAAATGTGATAACAATAATCCATGTTCACTAATGAGTAAAAAAAATCAGTACACAGAACTGTGTTCCCAAACTGCAAGGTCCACCACTGAAGTGTATCCACCATGCTAGCACCCTTCTTAGAGCAGCTTACCTCCAAAAGAGGCCTTAGAAACAGGTATCACAGCACTGATCCACTTTGAAGCTGGATGGGATTTACCCAAATACACAACCAATGTTGCTGTTGTTCCACTTTTCCACCTCACTGCTCTGATGCCCCTGACAAAGTCATTCTTGATGTAATACACGTAGGGTGGAGTTTTGTGATGCAATGGTGGGTGGAGCTACAGGATATAACCTGAAGCTTCAGTGAAGCTGCTCCTGCCCATGGTATACTGATTGTATTGCTGTTTCAGTGCATAATCTGTGCAGAGCTATAAGGTGGACAAGTGGGACAATGGCAACAAGTGGTTGTGTATTTGAACAAATTTCACCCAGCTCCAAGGAGGATCAGCGCTGAGTGACCTGTTTCTAAGGTCTCTTTCAGAGTTGAACATGGTGGATACAGTTCGGTGGTGGACTTTGTTGTTTGGGAACATATGTGCACACATATTATTTTATCTTCACAATAATATTGTATATCAGATTTTGGATTGTTTTCATTGAAAAAGTAAATTTGACCGAGGCCCATATTTATTTTAGTGTGTGTGATTCACATTAATTTTAGTGCTTGCTACTTAGATTTATATTGTCGCGAGGCAAGATTAGAAATTTTGACTAATACATTATTAACTGCTTTGTGTATTACCACATAAATTGCTTTTTTTGGTGGCCATATTTTCTTTGCTGTGATCACATAAATAAAAACAAAACGTGTATTTTGCAGATATGTTTCTTTAAAAAATGAAAAATTTGATAAATTTGAGTTTTGCAAATAGTCGCTCCTCTTGCCAAGACAAAACTTGTTTCCTGTTAAAATGTCCACTGCTCGGTGCATGTCAGACAATTTTGCATCTTATTCATCTCTACTTTATTAGCATACATGAATACAATGTTACCATACTCTGGAGTACAAATGAAATATGCTGGTGGACTGCCAAACACAGAAAGATTATCATATATGTGCACCAAAGTCATTTGCAGTGTGCCATAAATTATCCCTGTGTATGTCATGATTTCATTTTGAGGACTTCACACAACTTTGTTATATGACTTTACTCATGTGCACCTCTGTTAAAGTAACTGACACTGCACATTTTTTGCCTTATATAGGCATGATCATAAATGCATACTGTTTAGTCAAAATCAGGGGATATTTAAGCTCACTCTCAAAATAAAAAATGCATGCATGTAGTCTAACATAATCAGGATCCTTCTGGATCAGGAAGGAATTTTTCCCCTGTTGGAGCAAATCAAACCATGCTTTATAGGGTTTGTTGCCTTCCTTTGGATCAATTGTGGGTAACTGTGGGCATAGGGTTCAGTTTATGGAGGTTTTTCTATTCTTTTTTACTGTAGGTTGAATTCTATGGACTTATATATTTTTTAAACCTAACTATGCACCAATGTAACTATAAAATACAATAAATAACATTAAACTTACAAGTTAAAGTGACATTAAACCCTCAGATTTTTTAACATAAAACAATAGTGTAATGTGTGCCTTACTGTAATCCATGGTTGTTTCCCTTCTCTTAGCTGCTCTTCCTTTTAAATATGTATCTGTTCTCATGCTTGGAGAGAACTTCCCTTTTCAGCAGACTGCCTTGTCTCACACGGTGTCTGTGTATAGGCTGTAACCTGAGCCAGCACTACAGGAAGAGGCCCTGAGCTGAAAAGGGAAGTTCTCTCCAAGCATGAGAACAGATACATATTTAAAAGGAAGAGCAGCTAAGAGAAGGGAAACAACCATGGATTACAGTAAGGCACACATTGCACTATTGTTTTATGTTAAAAAATCTGAGGGTTTAATGTCACTTTAAGGTTTTAGTGACTCTATCCACAATGACCAAAAGTTTAGATTAGACTTACAGAGCATTTGTAACTTTGTGAATCGGCATAACCCATAACTTGTTTATGAGACTGTACACATCTAACACTTTAGCATTTGTGTCACATATTGCTAGGATAAAAAGAACAATCATTACCAATGGAATTAGTCTCTGCAGATTTTCTGTGTCACAGCATGAAAGCTTTATTTTTTTCTATCAATCTACATGACTGATGCCTGCTGGAAAACTGAATATTCAAAAATGAAAAATAAACCTCAAAGACATAAAAAAAAGGTTTCAATTTTTAAACTGTTTTGAATTATACTTTTTTCATGACACCTGGAAACAACTTTTATTTTCAGCTACTTAACTTTCCCTGACTATAATAAAAAGAGCATTGCAGGTTTTTAATACCTCTGGTAACAGAACTGTACGTAGAATATCTTTGTTTATCAATTGATTTAATTATTTTCCTTTTTTATTTACTGATTATTTCCTTGGAATGTCATTATATATATATCCAGCTTGAACAACATTTTTTTTTTTTAAATTCTAAAATAATGAGCATTGTTGTTAAAATGTTAACAGCAACTGCGGGTACAACAGTCTTAAAGTAGTGACTGTGCCAGTGTGGACCCTTCAGCTACACTGCATAGGATAGACATTCAGAGGTGATAGGCTTACTTGAGAATTGTAGGCAAGCAGCCAGTTTATGGTAGAACAAAGCACCAGTACCAGTTTAGACCTGGGACCTGGATCTGCAAAGTGGGGACCACACTAGAGCACAGTAAAAGAGAAAAGTCCTAGGAGCTGGATCAGGATCACACTGGGACAGATAAGACCTGGGAGTTGGATCAGGACTTGCTATGGAATGAGGATGGTCCCATGTAATAGCAGGTGACATGGGATCACCCAGGGTGAAGAGCCTAAGAACTACAGTAGTGTGTTATGGTATTAAACAGGGACTCACAGGGGTTTTGCTCTAAGCACCACAGACCACTGATTATTATTATTATTATTATTATACAGGATTTATATAGCGCCAACAGTTTGCGTAGCGCTTTACAATATAGGGCAGACATTACAATCACAATACAATTCACTGATAACACGAACCAGGATGTAGGTCATGGAGCAGATGAGTGAACTGCATATAACTGTGGAGAGCAAAAGGTATCCAGGATTTGGACCAGAGGTCAGGGCTGGCAGGGCACATGGATAACCAGGATACAAGTAAGTGGTCAGGGCAGTGGACTCGGATAATCCGGATGCAAGGCAAGGTCGGTACGCAGGGCGGTCGGTGCTTTCAAATGATTGGCAATAAAATGCAGTTTGTCAAGAAGATTAATTTGGGGCGAAACAAAGGGTGTTTTCTTCAGGCAAGTGATTGACTTTTACAAAACCAAACATTTGTAAGACATCTCAGTTATCTCAACTGCATTAAGTGAGAGCAATGTCATCATGATGAGGCCTTTAAAGTGTCACCTACGGGCAATTTGGGCAATTTTGGTATTGTAGTTTTTTGTCATTTCATGGGTGTGTGAAATTTTGGCTTGACATGTTTGTTATCTATTTATTTGATGAATTCCATCTTTTATATGTTACCAAAAATGGCTATCACACTCTGTTTGTGTGCAATTAACTTTAATGTAGTTTTATCTGCACTTTATTATTCTGCGGGGCCTCTGCTTTCAGAAAACACAATTTTTGGGGGGGTTTAAGCAATTTTCTAGACACAAATTTAGATTTTAACAAAAACATTTTCTGGATGCAAAGTGGGCATGTTTAAATACACTGCAATGGGCTGGAAATGTAAGTGGGCCCTAAGGGTATTTTAGTGATACCGATGATTAATTAAGAAGTAAAACAAGTATAAATTCTTAATATAATAATATTATCCCTTTGTGCATAAATCAATGTCGTTTAGATTTTTTTTTTTTTTTACAATACTCCCTTAACATATGAAAAATATAAATAAATAAAAACAACTTAGCCTTTTGTTTAGTTTAAGTTACAGTATGCATTGGATTTTTAGATCTGCATCCAATTGTCCTATTATTCTCAATAGTGCATACATCAGCCAAAGCACACAGCCGAGTAGAACGCTGATGCTTTGGCTTGGCAAAGCTGAACACACAGCCGGAGCGGGCAGAAAGGTCCCTGTAACTCACCCATTTGTTTACATGCCATTTAAGGACAGTGAGCTGTCATGGAATGAAGACAAATGGGCGGAGCGAGTAGTGATGTCATGACTCGTACCACCAATTTGTTTACATTCGCCCGGACCTGACATTTTGTGGCAAGTATTCAGCAGTAGCAGACAGGTCGGCGGGCAGCAGTACTTTTTTTGATTCTGACGAGTTGACAGGCGTCGTTCAGCATGGTTGACGATGGATTACATTGCTGGACAGCGTGATTGACCAGTGGATTACATCGTTGGACATTTTTTAAAATTATTATAATAAAGGATTGGTCAAAAACTGACTTTTGTTTTTTGTTGAATTAAATGACTTTTTCACGGTGTGGTGTTTTTATTTACTATTTACTTTTCTCTTTGGTGACTGAGTAGGGGTAACAATTACCCCTTACTCATTCACGAGGGGGGTGACATCTGGGTGCCCTTTTATGAAAGGGGCACCCAGATGCAGATGACGCTCCACACCCAGAGACCCCCACAATCACCAGGCCAAAGTTGTGGGGAAGAGGCCCTTGACCTAATCGCCATTGCTTTTTTGATTGGGGGTAGGCTTTCATGATAGAACAAAACACACATGCATCTCTCTAATTATATATAATGGGAAATTCTGAAAAACTGCCAGCAATATGGTTGCGAAATTCCATGTGTGCTTGGTAGTGGCATTATAGACCGGTCACATGCCATGTCAGAAATATGCTGGAAAAATCCAGAGTATGCACGGAGGTGCCTGGTGTAATGCAACTAGAGTGCATGCATCGCACCGCAGTGCATGCGATCTTGCCAGCATATTTATGACATCATAATATGGCTGTGAGATCCCATGCATGCACAGCAGCAGCCTCAGAGATGGTATGCTACCAGGCATGTGCTATGTACTGCCACCATATTGACGGTATCTGCACAGTTGCAGACCAGGACATGCACACCTGTATTGCACTTCTTTTATGTCTGCCCTCTTTCCCACCTTGCTGCTGTAGTGAAGGGGAAGGACAAGCATAGGAAGAAGTGCTGGCAGGCTGAAGTTTGGGAAGTGTATAACCTCTTTGCTTCAACAACACTATGAATTCCCTTTCTTTCAAAACTCTGCCTTCCCCACCACTCTGCCACATTCCCACCCACCTATTACTGTTCTCTCCATTCTTCCCTACCCCCTCACCACTCTACATCCCCCCAACCTTATTGCTCTTCTCAGCACCCTCATTATTCCTCCCCTACTCACCACTCTGTCATCCCCATCCACCCTAGGCTCCCTCCCTTATAGCTCTGTCACATTACTGTCACATCCCCTGCTCTTACCTCTATACTCTGCCCCCCTAGCTCACCTCTCAACATTCTACCCATTTTATTTTTCACTATTCTATTTATTAGGTAAAATCTGAGCTCAGATGCCCTACTTCTGGGAGTTCCTTACTAGCCACTGTTTGAGTCACTAGCTGCACTGCATTTGCTTGCTGAAAGTTCTCTGTACATGGCTGAATGCCTCACCCCAGGCCGGTGTGTAGACATACACCAGAAAGGTAGGACTGTGGCTCTCCAGAGCCTACACACACCAGACTTGGTGCTCCAGCACTGCATTGCACTTGATTTCTGGTAGAGGAAGCACAAAGGATAAGGAAGTGCCTCTCGTGCATGGTTTGTGTTTGTGTATAAAGTCCTCCTTGTGCCTAGTCGCTCTGAGTCTCCCACCTCCCCAAGTTTAGCCAGGCTCCCACCAACTTCCCCAGCACCACTTTCCTTTTCACAGACATCTCAAACATGCTCCGACACCCTTTCTACATCCATCACTTTTACAAAGGACAGTCGGTATCTTTAGCAGAGAAATCCTTGCTGCAGGGCTCTACACAGAACACAGCAAAACATTTACCACATCTGCTGCTAGAGGGAGCCAGTCTGCATGTTAATTGGTTTATCCTGTACAAATTGTACAGTCCTGTTCTCACGTGTGCATGTTTGGTGCAGAATTATTGTATATGTATGTAGGAATACCATTAGAAATAATAAGGGCTCCCATACACTCCCCCACCCCCCAAAACTTATGTCACCACTACACTTGCCAACATCTCAATCCATTTGCGCTCACAACCACAACTGCCACCATCCTACACCCCCATCCCCAACTGCCTGTTCTGGAATGTGAAAACTTTTGCTTCCTCGTTCCTACTTCTTTAAGCTGTAGTTCAGCGCACTTCCTACAGCCCCATAACAGCAGATCTGTACCATAAAAACCTGAGGCTGGGGGAATTCAATTGCATTACACCTAGGATGCACTAATTGTTGGTGCAATGCTCTGCAGGCTTTGGTGCAAAAAAATTTGTAAATACTCTTTGATCAGGAGATATTTTTGCAATCGATGGACTTGGCCTTTAAACCTCTCCCTCTTACTATTTTGTTTTCATTCTGTTTTAAATATATATTGTACTCACATTTTTCAAATTACAAACAGATATTTCTAGATAATTGCAGGCTTTGTATTCTTTGCATAACTTATTTTTCTTTTATTCCCCAGTCTTCTGGCACTGGCCAAGGGCAGATTACTAGCTCTCCTTTTACTTCCTGGATTTCTGGAACATATGACTAGACAAGTGACCAGGACATATGACGATGCACATCATCTCAGGGGAGGAAAATGCCTTTTTTTCCTGTGATCTAGTGAGTTTCCAGATGAGATTTTTCCAGCATGCTCTGCTGATGACGAGGTATTCCAAGTGTGCATTGCTTTGGCAAACTGAAGTCAGTTTGCCCTTTCAAATCAGGAAGTGAATGCTCTGCAAGTATAAGTATTTCAAAATCACAGCATTTTACGCCTGACATGTCTATGGGATGCATTGGTAGAATTGGATTTTTAAGTGTAAAGGTCCGCTTCACAAATTCCATTGAGATTTGTCATGTGCAGCAACAGGCGCATCTGTGCTATTATGTATTAAAATATGTAAAGACTTGGATGTACCACTGGGTACACAGACTGCTGCTTCTGAAATTTTACATCTGTGTGCAGGCAGTGGTTTATGTAGTGCTGGCTGAGGTTTTATTCTTCACCTAGAGCTCTTAGCTGGCAGCAATACGCCTGTATTTATGGTGTATGGGGACTTGTTCCTGTGTGCAAGAGCACTTTAACTAGAAATATACTTTCTTCATTCTTTTGTATAGAAATATGCTGGAACTACATTCATTGATTTATAACCAATTTTATGATTCTGTTCAGAACTTTCTAATGTTACGATTGAATAGCCATTGTTGAATTGTAGAAATGAAATTGGTGTAAATCCTACTTACAAAAACAAGCACAATGTGTTCTTTTTTGAAGGACACTTGCTAATACTTTAAAGAAAATAACAAAACATTAGCCGCAAAACTGAAAAGCTAAATCGATCAGGTATTGTAGTGCTTAATTATTGAATAAAGGTTCAAAAAAACTTTGAAAAAAACATAGATTTATGCATTTAAAAAACATTCTTAAAAAAATGCATTCTTTAATATTCTTTTTTTTCTAGAGTTAATTACTGGAAGTATATTTTCTAATTATTTTTTCTGGAGCAACACCCTGAAAGTACATTTATTGCTTTTTTTAAATCAATTTTAATAATTTGTTCAGAACATGTTCCTGCTGCTTTTGAATAGCCATTCTTGACATGCAGTACTAAAACTTGTGGAGATCCTTTCTATAGAACTCTGTGCCCAAAAAAAAACAAGCACAGTGCGTTCTTTGTTAAAGTCTACTTGTTGATGCTTAAAAAAATAGCCAAACCCTGTAAGGCCTTACAAAGGTATATATATATATATATATAGTGCTGCAATGTAAAACTTAAAAACCCAACCTGTATTATTTTCTCTGTGCGTAAATGTTTAGAAAATGAACAGCTGGGATATTGCATACTTGTATTTGCTGAGTAATTAAAGAATGCAGTAATGATAACAATCACGCATTTAGCAACTTAAAACTTAATTTTTGTGACAATACACCTAACTACATGGCGTGGCTTTGACTTACAGAAGAAATAAAAAGACAAAAATTTAACAATAAAACAAAATGAAAAAATGCTATCTATGGAACATTTCCCACATTTTTAACAGCTAACACTGTTAGTGCCAGTATAATAATGCAAAGTGGATTTCTCCACTGTTTTAATTGTAATCATCTCAATGCAATTGAGGGTTTCCCAGGATTTGCACCAAGCAGTGTTTCTTAACATACAATAGCAAACCATGTTAGCTTAACAACCACAGAACACACAGTAGTCTGTCTGCTACCACTTTACAAATGTGCATGTAAAAGCGATTTGTTTAATTATGACTTGCATTGATTTATTATTGATTTATTATAATTATGAACCAACACAGTATAGCCATGCCTAGATGAATAAATAACACCAGAGATTAGCTACAGTATAGTGGCAATTTATCGTTTACATTTTTATTTTATCTAGTGTATTTTGAATACTGCCTTAACCTCATCTCTTAATAAATGCAACCCTTTACTTAATAAATACTCAGTGAAAACAAAATGTTTAGCTCTCTTGTAGAAAATATTTGTATTTGTCGCAAGTGGCTGATTTTTCCACAACTTAACCTGGTAATCTTTGATAATACATATTAGTTACAAGCTGTCTTCTGTACATGGCTAATTCCCCTATTCCCATGTAATGAAGATAAATAGTTGAAGACCTACTGGTAGTTCAAATAATGAGAGCAGCCTTGATGACAACCATAGACGCACACACTGTGTCCTTAACACAGTGTCAGGAAATATGCTGTTCACATTGCAAGGAAATTTGCACTTTGCAGGAGAAGTTTCCCTTAGCTTGGTAAATGTGCTAAAATGTCACTTTGCAAAGGATGCCCAATCATGTGCAAGGAAATTAGAAAAAACTGTATTTTTCCTTGCACATGATTGGCTGATTGAAGTCAGCAGATTCACCTCATTCACTAAACTAAGGGGAAACTTTCTCTGCAAAGTGTAAATTCCCTCCCAAAGTGAACAGCCTATTTGTCTTTAGTAAGTCAACCCCATAAAGTGCTTTAATCACCAGGAAAAAAGAAAGAGCAAAAGAGAAAAAAGAAAGCTAATGCCGACATCTCATCTAAAGACTGTCAAGTTGCAAAACAGTGCATTTTTAGTTTTGGGATTAGATATTAGATTACACTTTCAGAATGTATTAAAACATAGACCAAAGTGCAGTAACACACGGCAACCATTTAGAATACTGTACATATTCTGGTAATATAATGAATACATTGAATGCTGGCTAATTCTTATAGGCTGCAATCCTAAAGTCAGCTTTTCATTTTGTATACTCCATACTGAATAAACCTGCTTATTTTACCTATCAAATATAGCTTTTATCATCAGAGTAAACATTAATTTAATATTTTAACTTCCAAGTTTTATACTATAGTATAGGGGCTTGCTTACTGGATTAAAAAGGGTGCTAGAGAAGAAAAATGGTGCATTGTAGATTACTTACAATCTGTTTGTTTCTCAGGTTAAAACTGCCTCTGCTGTTGAAAAATACAATTCTGATTTACAGTTTATAAACTAGAAAATAAGGCTCCAAAGTAAATGCAATATGCAACAAATAGATAATACATGAGAAGTAAGCAAAGATCTAGGTCTCCAAGGGAAATGCAAATTAAAGTAAACAGTCTTGTAAACTTAGTTTGATTGAAAAGGAAATAAGAATGAAATGAGAATGTCACTGCTAAACAGAGAAAATAAGGAGAACAAATGTCTTACTGTTAGGCATATTTTTTTTTGTCTCTCATTCTGTTTTATGTGATTGGCTTTGAAAAAAGTCTTTAGAATTTACATTTTTTAATAATGACAACTAACATTACTTTTTCAAAGTTGGGATAGTCTTGTAAACGTATTTCAAACATAAAACATCTCACCATAACATTACATTTAATCCTAAAATAATTTTCTACATTTTAGTCAGAACAGACTTCAACATTTGCCACAATGACTGGCCCATGTTGTCAGAGAGCAGTTTTGCAACATTCTGCTCTGACACCATGCTGCTGCTAGAATACTTTATTCAAGTCACATACTGTATTTATTTGGTTCAGAATTGCAGCTGCTGCCACAATTGCAAATA
>NW_017308116.1:129047-134871 GCF_000935625.1 Nanorana parkeri | reverse complement strand
CAAAGTCACAGTGTTTTGTGGCCTCAAAGTGACCCAGGATTCTCAGCCAGAGGGGCCAAGTGGCTCTAGGAAGCAACTGCTTGTACCAGGAAATAGCTAGCTTTTCAGTGCTTTCTGGGTTTTCTGGATCATAGTTGGGATCCTGGAGCCGGGATATTTCTTAGAGCTCTGGGTGGGATGAAATTTCCATTCCTGTGTCCATGCTTTAGTGGCGACCAACACCTAATTGTGCACCTGTGTACAACCCCCATGGAGAGGGTGTTGGGATATGTTGAGGGCTCCACCTGGGGAACAGGAGAACTCCACCCAGGGATCTGCAGGCTTGTGAAACCGATTGTGCAGGTTAGCACGTTACTGAGGTTGTTTGGAGGAAACAGACAGTGGCCCTGAGGCTTGAGCAGCAGTGCTGCAAGAGAAAAACGTTAAAGGACTGGGACACTGAGTGTGTGGGACAACTCGAGCCAATATATGTTGTTATGCAGAAGACAAGCTATGTTATATTGGACTTCCTTGGTGGAAAAAATGGTATTGGTGCATCGTGTGTGTGTGTATGTATGTATATGGGAGTATATATGTATATGTAAGTGTGTGTGTATGTATATAGATATATATATCTATATCTATATAGATATATATATCCAGGGCTTGAAAAATGTTATACGGCTGAAATCAGCCGTACCAGCCTGAAGTGAATAGCCGAACAAAGATGTAAAAGCAATTAATACCGCTTTCCTAACGTTTCTCTGGCAGGGGAAGAAAGCGAGAATATCCCTTAAAAAATTGAGTCTACCAAAATCTGAAGGGGGCATGGCCTTTCCGAACCTTAGATTTTATAACCTGAGCTGCATCATACGCCACTCGATAGATTGGATTCGTTCTACCTCCAACTATTCCAACTATCTTTTGGAGACGGAGATGGTGTATCCTTGGAAACTCCCATCCCTCCTACACTGCCCTTTCTCAGCTCTACCCCCACTTATCCGCTCAAACATACTCCTCAGAGACACAATCATTGCCTGGAGGGAAACACACAAGCTATTGCAGTTAAACCCTTACTTTTCCAAACATTTACAGCTTAGAGGAAACCCGTCATTTCCACAGGGAGAGGATTATGACACCTTCTCTGAATGGGACGCTAAGGGGATATCACACTTCACCGACTTTATAAATAGGTCCACCACCAAATTACTTAATTTCTCGGAGTTCCGAAACCTACACGGCATTCCGATGAAAGACTTTCTACACTTCATGCAGACCACTGCACATATTAAAAAGCTAAATCCTAACTTCTCTCAAACGATTAACGAAACGCCTCTGGATAGAATAACCTTCTCAGAAACTTGCTCCATTTCATCGATATATCCCCTCCTGCGTCAGGCAGCTCTGCCTCCTTTGGCACGATCCAATCTTGCTAAATGGGACAAAGATGTTCCAACTGAAGACCTAGTTGAGAAAATACTGCGGGGGTACCGCTCAATATGTAGGCTGGTGTCAAATGAACAATGGAGGTAAACCCAATACAAGATAATGCATAGAGCATATTATGCCTTCCAAATCAAACGTAAAAGTTTGCATAATGTGCTTTATTTGGACCACTGCCCTAAATGTAAACTGCAGGCAGCTTCCCTGTTTCATTGCTTATGGGAATGCCCTCTTATTCACCTCTACTGGGAAAAGGTAATTCGGTTTTTGCACTAGTGGTAGGCCAGGACCTCCCAAATTAGGTGCTTTTACTTTTGTTCAACTACTGGGACCCCTCTTTGCCTATCCCCGGCAATCTTAGCCACCCAGACAGACAATGGGTGAGCATCTCCCTGTTAGTGGCTAGACGTTGCATACTTCGGGAGTGGCTATCACCTAGGCCTCCTACATTAAAAAGGTTAAAGACAGACTTACTCAATCTGTTCCACTTGGAACGTCTAGATGCCACCCTAAATATCCAAAATGAGAAGGGGGTAACTGTGTTTTACACCAGATGGACATCTTACATGGACTACACTTTCTCTTTGTCAGAGAAGGAACAGATGCTAACTCCGTTCGCATTCTCTAAATGTTGCCTTATGGATAGACTAAAGGGTGGGCTCTGAGTGTTATTTCACAAGCAGGTACACGCTCCTATAGAGACACAGATGGGACGCTTGTATAACTGTATAACCAGCGCATGAGGGGGGACAGACTGACTACACTTATTTTCGTGATCGCACTATGGAGTATGTTTATGTTTTTGTTCCTGTTTTTTTTTTTGTTATGGTGATATACCGATGATAATACTAATGCATATTTTCTCAGACTATCTAAGTGTTTACTGTGAACATGGTCTCCCAGAGACTTGGGCTGGCAGTCAAGCTGTTCACATGTACGAGCTGATGTACATTCTAGATTGTGATGTATAAACCAAACAACGTGCTATTTGCTGCCATGTCGTGTACAACTCTGTAGCACTGTGAAAATGTGACGCTGTACAAATATTTGTGTGTTTTTCATTTCCAAAATGAATAAAAAGTTTTTCAAAAAAAAATGCTCAAACGAACTTAAGTGACAAAGGGGGTAGAACATTAAATGAAAAGAAAATGTAATAGACATTTTACACATGGAAGAATCAACTTAGGAGGAAGAAAACAATAATTATTTACTATTTATTTAATGAAAATAAAAAATAGTTATATATGGAAATGAAAGTTGCAAATGGGGAAAAAAGACTGAGGAGATTGACCTATACATTAGTATAGTAGTTAGTAGTTAGTAGAGTATGGGAGGAAGAAGGGAAGATATGGCATGTTAAAGAGGTATAAATGTACACAGGATCATATAATTTTTTTGTATAATCTCCAGCTTAAAGATTTGACACTTTATATGGAGCAGAAAGTAGATGACCAGCAACAGGGGCAGCTCTAGACTTGTAAAGCCTTAGGCGAAACTCAAGCGTGAAGCCCCTACTTACACCCATAATGAAAAAAACGCAAATGATATTTAAAACTGAACTGTATAAATTGCATATTTTATGCCACTAACCGCCAGCAAGTGTCAGGGCCAGCAATACCCTAATAATAATATTATTCTGCATTGCTGTATAATCTAGTGGTATTATTAATACCATCAGCTATATAGGACTACAAATCCCAGCAATACATAATACAGCAATGCAGAATAATACCATTAGCTATAGAGGACTACAAATCCCAGCAATACATTATGCCGCAATGCAGACTACCATCAGCTATAGAGGACTACAAATCTCTGCATTACATTATACAGCAATGCAGAATAATATGAAGCTACATACGCTGCGTTGCTCTGGGGTGGTGGCCTGATGTCTTCAGGGTTTCTGGTGGGCTGTGCAGGGTCTCAGGAGGGCAGTGCCAGGTCTCACCAGGGGTCTGGAAAGCCTCATGGGTGGGTGTGAGCAGTGTCCCTAGCACTCACCTTTCTGCTGTATCTGCTGTACCCGGACAGTCTAGAGGGTCTCAGGGGGGCTGTGCAGGATCTGTGGTGGGCACTGCCCACCATAGATCCCTTGGAGCCCACCTCCCTGAAAACTGCCACCCAAGGCAAATGCCTTGTTTTCCTCGCGGCAGATACGCTCCTGGGTGTGTCAGTGGTGCCATTGACTTGAATGCACCACAACGCCCCCTCCTGCCCCAGAACGCAGGCTGACTTTAATTGTGCGATCCAGTGCATTCCAGCAACTAACCATGCTGGAACGCACTGTATTAGGTGTGATCAAACCCTTAAAGAAAACTAAACCATTTGTATGATTTGCACACCAGGGGGTCCCTGCAACCCCTTCTACTCACCTTGCGTATTATCAACCTGGTGTCCCCCAGACTAGCTGCATATAGATCACCTTACTTTCAGGCTTCTGTTACTCTTCCAACCATTTCACTGAAAATGTTATTAAAAACTTTTAACTTTTATTTATTGTCTCAACTTATTCTTTTGTCTCATCAAATTCTACCCTCAGCCTTGACTTCAAATGCTCAAAAAATGTTTTAGGTTTCTTTCACTGAAAAAGCCACCTGCTTGCAGGTTAGCCAATAAAAGGACATACCGTGACTCCATTAGCAGGTCAACCAAAAGCCATAAACCACAAACAGGTTGGATCCCTGAGCTGGAGCTTATAATAGAAAAAAAATGGACATGAAAGCAATCAGATTTGGCATATGCTTCACTGACACTCTTATCCTGGAACTACGTGTACACTGTCACAAAAAAAGATATTCCTTTCATAATATATGTGTTCTATCTCCTAACATCAGAGCCAGCTATACAAATACACAATTCCTGAAAATGTGAACATTCCTGTCAATATGCAACAAGAAAAAGGTAGTAGGGGCAGACAATGACTGTAATGTCTTACCATCCTCCCCTGCCAGCTCCCAGCCAGGTCCTCTCCAGCTCACTCCAGTCATGCCTTGAAAATAGTGATTCTCCCTTCTCACAGCTTCTCTTTGGGTTGGTGCACAAATATCCATCTACCTGTGCAGGCCAGAACTACAAGTTAATGATCTGCTGCGCAGCTCCCAGTAGTCCTCAGTGGCAGCAGAAAGGAAAAAACTAGTCCCCTCTCTCCTGCTGTCAGATCAGCAGAGGGGGCCAGAGACAGAGGGGACTTCTGATCAGCAATATAGGTTTGCATGCACTTAACAATCTTTTTACACATCAAATATTGGACATGTGCACATTTCATGGTTTTTGTAGGTTTAAAACAATCCTAGACAGAAATAACCAGGAAAGGTTAAAAAAATTATTGAAATCTCGCATAAGGTCACAAAAGAAAGCAAATACTCTCATTTGAGAGTATTTAAGGTATTTAAGGGGGGATATGATCACCATGTGTAAATATATAAATGGTCCATATAGTGTTGCACAGTTTGTATTGACCGACTTCCAACCAAGATGAAATTTCACTTGCCATTAAATTAGAAACTCTGACTTGCGTGGCCTGTGGAGTGTTTATTTCTCAGGGCACCCAGCTCAAAGGGGAGTCCTCAAGCTGAATCATATTGCTGATTCAAAAGAATACTTCCCTGGTGACCAATCAAAAACCTATTGTTCCCAAACGACGCTTTTGGAGACCTTCCCCCCTTTCTCAATTGCATCAACTCATTGATTGCTGTTTTCTTGCAGAATACAAACACCTGCATTAATCCTACTATGAAATTGGTGATAAACTGCTTCATAATTTCCCCTAGTGAGATCTATCAAGCTTGTATGCTATACTATTTCGGCCTTTACAATACTAAAAACAAACATTCTGACCTTTTCCAGGAATTGCTCCAACAGAAAATTGCTTCTTACATTTAAGATACTGCTCTCCCTACAGTATTCACTAAAGCTCAAAATGACTTAGAATCTCTATTCACCTCAGCGGAAGTTTTTCATACCATCTCCAACCTTTCTGGAAATATATCTCCTGTCCCAGATGGCTTCACTGATAGAATTTTTAAAACCCTAAAGACCGAAGTCTGCTGGACTCTGATCTTCCCTGAAGCGTGTAATTAAATTTCTTCCGATAACCCCTTCTATTCTAAGCCTTAGAGGCTCACATTCCCCTTATTTAGAAACCAGGAAAAGCTCTAGTAATTGTGGTAGCTGAAGACCTATTTCCCTAATGAACTTAGATGCCAAAATATTTGCAAATAATTGCATCTACACTTCAACCTTCTTCTACTATTAATCCATAATGATCAGTCGGCTTTGTCCGAATGAGGGAGACTAGAGATTATGTATCTCGGGTGATCAATATTATAACCCAAACCCATTCTCATTAACCCCACCCCCCCCCCCCCCCCCCCCCACACTACTCTTTTGTCCACGCAATCTT
>NW_017308116.1:117046-128690 GCF_000935625.1 Nanorana parkeri | reverse complement strand
CATGCCTTCTCATGGTTGATGTGCAGAATGCATTTGACCTGTTTTTTGTCCCTTTACAAAATTCAATAGGAAATTCCCTCATTTATAAGATCATGGTACTCTACAAAGGCCTGTCAGTGAAGACTAAATGAAATGAGACTCTCTCCATATCATTTATCATCTCCAAATAATCTATACACAATGGCACCTGCCAGAGCTGCCTGCTCTTGCCATTACTATACCTTACTTGGCCATCGCAGTAAGAAAAAACAACAAAAGGTTTTACAGTCAGAGGGGAGTGTCATAAACTGGCCCTGTTCACAGATGATTTGTTGATATTCCTCACCCAACCCCTTACTAGCCTCTCTAATGTTATGCAGGAATTTGAGCTGTTTTGGAATCTTAGCAATTTCAAAGTAAATAATACTATAATACTAAGAGAAAACTCCTGAATGTCATGTTTCCTAAACATACACAATTGCTTTTTTCATCGAAGAAGGTAACAAGAAACTGCACACCACAGCGCTTAGCAGACTCCCAGTGCAATATTCTCCACCATCAATTGTTGCAGGCTGCCATCATCAAAAGGCCACTGGGGAGTATCCTCACAAGACACAAAGAGACCACACCTTCTCCTTGTCTAATAACATTTGTTAAAAATGAAAATAAAAATTGACAGAAATTACTTGCATAGTTATATCCAGATGGATGATGCAAGGCAAATCCCCACAGAGGTTACATAGCTAGCTTATGCGTTTCGGGGGATATTCCCCCTTCCTCAGAGCTAACAAGTTATGAAAGTACCGATATTTTGCTTTCAGTATTCGCCGATAGCGAGTACCGATATTGATGCTTCCGCTGGCATGGAGCCAGCTTCCCAGGCAATCAGGAAGCCAGGCGGCAAGTAATGACATGCTGCCCGGCTTCCTGATTGCCCGGGAAGCCGGCTCCATGTTATTTGGCCGGCTCAATTGTGATTGGCCAGTAAACCGGCTTCCCAGCCAATCAGCATCAAACCAACTTCCAGGACAATCATGAAGCCGGCCCCTCCCGGCTTCCTGATTGGTCTGGAAGCCAGCTTCCTGGCCAATCAGCAATAGTCAGCTGTTCAGCCAGCTTGATGCTGCTTGCCTGGAAAGCCAGCTTCCTGGCCAATCAGCATGAAGCCGGCTCCTTGATCCCCTATGGCACTGCCAGTAAGATAAAATTTTCCTCTGACTGGAAGTTCCGGTATCAGGGAAGGTATTGGTGCATCCTTAAATATGACCAAATGACATTCACCTTTACCTCTCAAACTCACATCATGTGATACTCCCTTCTCTATCTCACAGCCCCCTTCTCATGTGATTTCAAAATTATATAGGCTTCTGAGAGGGGGAAATTCAATTTATATCCAAGTGGGAACACTACCTGGGTAAAACCTAATCTGAAGATAAAAATGTTTTGTGCTTACACACAAGATGTTCATGTCAACATATTTCCAGGAAAAGAACTACAAACTCTTGTCTTTCTGGGATTATGCCCCCTCAGAACTGAGCCATATCTACCCATCTCATAGGGACAGCTGTTGGAGATGCTACAGGGAATGAGGTACCTACTTATATATCTGGTTGGGTTGCACAAATGTTTTAGAATAGTGTCTTTTCTTTAGTCCCTGATACCTAGATCTTTCACTAGCATTAAGAAATGCATTTTGAGACACTGCCTAATGGTGGCAAGAGTGGTGATTTCTTGTTACTAGAAGTCTACTACTCCATGTCACATAGTGGAGAGGGCCCAAATGCTTAAAAAGATCATGACCATGAAGACCCTGGAAGCATCTGACAGGCACAAACAGGATGATGATATCATAAAATACCCCAAAACACTGCACTAAAAGAACAATCTATAAAGAGCAAAAACAACAAAAGAGTCCAGTGTCCTTTCAATTCAGAACAAATATTCTGTTAAAAATGCAATCCAACTGTGTCCTTGTATAATCCCAATGTGCTTCACAAAAAGCAAGCCAAAAAGCTCAGTGATTATTGTGCAGATGATTTGCACTTTAAATCTTGTGCTTCTATGTGCACACTCAACACTCGCTAGAGGTGATGGACCATACATTACAAATGGTCAAATAGTGCTCTATCATATCCTTAATACATGTCCCAGTAAACGATCTGTCTTCCAGGCATCAGTAGCTCTCAAGAGAAAATAAGAGTATTGCATAGCATAAAATCTTTAAACAGCTTTATTTAAGACCATATATCGAAACTCACATTAAAAACATGGTATATCTCCCAAAAACCTGTAGGTTATGATTCTATGGTCTCCTGCTCTGCTCCTATCCCCTCTAGTAGTCCCTCTGCTCCCCCTCCGGATAGGTCGCCAGGAACAAAGTTTGTTTCACAGAAGGCAGATGCAGGCAGATATTGTTGATCCAGGGAATATGCAAATGTCTTAGGGGATCAGGAAGGATTTGGATCTGGATCAACTCTGAGTATAGAATTCTGTACACTGAAGTTTTCAATTTAATTTTTTATTCATTTTATTATATTGCTTGAACTCAATGGACTTGTGTCTTTTTCAACCTACTTATTTTACTATGTTAAATACCCTCCACCTCCAGCTGCTAAAGCCTATTGTTTAAGAGATAATAGGAAACATATTTACAAGTTCTCAGTGTCCATCACATTTTCTCACACAGTATTCTAGGCACTGATGAAGGTGTGTTTTAACACCTGAAATGCATTGACTGCTTCATCCTGTTTTATTTCTATCATGTTGTAATACATTTTTATGGACTCTATAACCATCAGCATGGCACTCTCATTTCTTCTTTAATTTCTGTATTCCACTCTGTGGTCTGTTTGAGGCCCCCTTGTGTACAAGAGTTACCAAGCCAGAGCCATTGAGTTCAAGGAAATATACTCTGTTCCATGGTATGGGACTAAAAAAGCAGAAGCTCTCGTGCCTCACATATATACATTTTAAAATATGGTTGGCATTTTACTTTACAAACAAGCAAGCATTCAGCCTGCAATATCTACCAGACTGTTTAAGTATAAGGTCACAGTTCTATCAACTAATATCTTCACATTTGAATCTTTTAATTGTTATTAAGACCAGCATCTTGATCTTTGATTGAATGCCAGCTAGAAAAGGGGAAAGTGTAGGTAGGCATACTGATAAAGTGTCAGTGGCATAGCATTTGTCTCCTCAAGCTCTATTTCAAAGATCCTTCTCCTAAGCCATGTTCCCCCAATGCAGATCTCTGAATGCAACATGGTGGCAAGCAAGTCAATATCTTCTTGCATCAATATCAATATTTGTCCATACCATTAAGATCAGGTGGATGACACCTTTTATGCCATAGTGGTCCAATCTGGCAGAGTTTATTGTCCTTAGATTTATTATGTATGTCAGCTAGCAGTGGCCAACATACCTAGTTTTTTGCCATGGTATATAGTGAAGTTGTTTACTGATTTGTATCAGCATTTGATCTAGTATTTCAGTGCTGGACTTAGACTTGCATGGCAAGATTAACTTGACTCAAATTAACACAACGTGGTTCCATCCTCTAACCCCTTTGTCACTACAGTGATATGAAAGTCGAAGGATGGAACAACAACACTCGATAGAAAACACATGTATCAACACTCCCAGAAGTGTCTAATGCTAAAGAGCCTTACAAAGGTTGCAGTGCTGAAATGGAGGGGAGGTATTGGGGGTTTTTTTCTTGTTTTTTTTACAGACTGACAGGGTTTCTTTAAATAAATGCTAAACTGCAGTAAATAGATGTCAGTTAGCAACATAGAAATAATGAGATTCCAACTTAACTTTCTAAATGCATGGGCTATGCATGGAGTAAATATAAATTTATATATTGAATTTAGTAAAGAATATCTAATTATTTCTTGCACACATCAATATTACACTTCACACTCTTTTAGAGATTAGCCTTAGTAACATACAGTATTTTAATTAAATCTATTGTATCGTGTTTGTTCATAAGAATTAAAATATTTGACCACAAGCCAAAAATACGCACTTGATGTAATGATGAAAAACAATTAACAGTTAAATCCCAGTCAACTTTCCAGTTATAGCGTGGAAAAAAAAGAATAAAAACTAATTATGCCATATTATTTTATTGTTCTTGCTGTCATAAACCGAAAATTGAAACAGTATTATCTTCTAATCTGGATAATATAATTTTTACAATTTACTAATGATACATGTAATGCAATAACATGATTTCATAATAAAAATACACATGTGCATTTCTGTAAACATATATTAGACCATTCCAATGATGGTATTTTCTAGTTTATTCATTATCTTTATAACCAGCAATCACTGGTTATAAACTTAGCAGTTCTGTAAGGAAATTACATACCCCAGAGAAAGATTTTTTTTGTATTTGTTAATCAGATCAGATCCATTAGAAAAACAATAGCCTTATTACTGATGCAAATGAAAAGCTTTAAACTGCTGTCACTTTCATTAGTACAGAGGGTTTTGAATTTTTCATTTGAATTCCAGGTACATTTGTAGGTCTCTTTTAAGAATATATCAATGATTACAAATTATTACTAAACAAAAATGTGGACAGGACAGTCTGCAATTCCCTAGTGTCTGGAGTCAAGTCTGAGAGGTCTCTAGATCTGAGCGGGCCGGTCGAGAGGTCTCTAGATGTGAGCGGGCATCTTTAGACGTCCGCTCAGCCACGCCCACCTGCGCATGCCGCAGGGCGCGCGCGAGCGGGAAACACCGGCGGGTTAAAAACAGGCACCGATCCCTGTTAACATACAAGCGATCCGCCGGCTATAGAGTCGGCGGATTGCTTGTATGAGCTGCCTGCCCATGTCCCCCCTCCCTACGCGGCCTCCCCCGTTAAGCAAAACAAATGACAAATGCATTCATCAATTTGTTACCAGCTTTACAGCTTTACTTCTGCCCCATGTGCTCCAAGATGGAGACTCTCATAGTTTAGAGTTAGGACCGCACTATATGGAGGTGCCTTGGCGTGGCTGTGCGGCTTTCACATTTTCTGCAGAAGACGTGTATCCAAACTTCTGCTTTTAACCTTAGTGGTTAGACAGGTTTTTTTGCATGCTGGCTGGTGAGTGTGCCTGGAAAGTTTTTTCTGTTTTTCTTTTTTTTCGGTCTCCCCCTCCCGTTGTCACGCCAGTCCCAGGCTCCGCTGTGCCCGATGCGAGCTTGGGACCAGCATACGGCCTCTGTCACAGGGGATTAGAGGGAGCTCCGTACACGAGCTCCCTCCAGTCCCCTCTCCGCTGCCAGAATGCGGAAGTGATGTGTATTACATCACTTCCGCATTCTTGTGTCACTCTCCAGCTTCAGACGCTGGAGAGAAGCTGATGAAGCAGTCTCTGCTTCATCAGCTTCTTCAGGGGGGTCCTAGGTGACATTAGGGGTCTTGGAGACCCCTGTCTCCATAAAGAGGACCTGCCACATCTTTTGCTATCACATATAGGGGTTTCTTAGCCCCATATGTCATAGCAATAAAGTTAAGTGGAAAAAAAAAAGAAATAGGAAAAAAAATTAAAGTTTCCAAAATAAAATGAAAGTTACATATACAAAACAAAAACATTTTTAAAAGCCCCCACCCATACATACATGCAAACATGCGAAAACGATGATTGCGCCCATTACGCCGCACATGTTACATATCACCGCGAACGTCGCAGTGAGAGCGATAATTTTAGGGCCATCAATCACTGATAACACTAAACTGATGAGCGGTAAAAGCTTTTAAAGCGTAACCTATGGTCAATTTGGGGTATTGTAGTTTTTTGCGATTTCGCGGGTGCGTGCAATTTTTAAGCTTGACATGTTTGGTGTCTATTTACCCGACGTGACCCCGTCTTTTATATTTTACAAAAAAATTGGGTAATAATAATTGTTTCCTAACATAATGTAAAAAACACTTTTTTTTCAAAATTTTCAGTAAATTTTCTGAATTATAGAAAAAAATTAAAACCCGAGTGGTGAATAAATACCACCAAAAGAAAGCTCTATCTGTCCCCCAAAAAATGGTATAAAATTAATTTCAGTACAGCGTTGCATGACAGAATAAATGTCAGTCAAAATACCGCAGCGCTGAATACTGAAAAATGGCCTGGCCAGGAAGGGGGTCTAAACACCTGGTCTTCAAGTGGTTAAGACATATGCTAAAACATTTTTTTAATTAACAAACAAAAAAAAAGATCAGTTTGCTCCGTTGACCAACATTAATTTGTTTGTATAGGCTATATGTAGTGTTTGCATATTAAATTAGATAAACCAAACTACCTCTATATTATAAAAGCAATATTTAAATAAACCTCTTACAGAGAACACAGTTCTTCCCCTGACAATCCATTTATCTGCTTATTTCACCAGAAGGACAGAGTCAAGTTGTTAAGGCATCATTCAGGGTCAGCATCTACTTCCTTGACTGTGACGTCGGTTTAAAGATAAAAAACAATCATGTAAATTCTAGCGCCCGTAGAGTCATTCAATTTTTTTTTAGAAATATCAGTTTAGCCCCTGCAGCAATCTCTCCCTGTGTGCCTTGCTACAAAGTTACAATGATGCAGTCTGATCACGTGGGGGAGAAGAGCCTGAGGAAATGTTTCCACCTCCCTGGAGCAGATTGATGACATCATCTTGGTATAGGCAAAATTACTTTACCAATGCACAAAGGCTGCTATTAACTGAGAAAATGTAAAACATTTTTGAAAGAGGATGCTTTTTCTGTATAGTGTGGCTGTTCAGGAATTAATTCATGCAGATGTGTATAGTTACTAAAATACAGTATCTCTTGGCTCATGCATACTTTATTTCCCTCTGTTTCGGAGTGTTTTTCAATGCCTAAACAAAGATAAAAAATAAACCATGAAGGTCATGGGGAAGAGAGAATGCTTCATAATAAGGAATCATGTTACAAAAAGATCTGCAGGAAGGAGCTGTTTTAGATCTGATCATGAGCACCACTACTCTAATCCATCACCTTTTCCCTATTTGTGAACAGACAGAGGATGCTTTCATGTGGCCCAGCCTGCCTTCCAATGATTAGACTCTGCAAAATAGCGTTTTACTTTTCTAGGCTGTCATTGCCCATAGTATGCTTATCTTTACTGTAAGTAAAGATAAGTTACTTTTTGTAAGTAACCTAGTAGTACCTAGTAACCAGGGGACGCTATACTGTCATTACACACTGAGAAATCGGCGGAGGGCCATGATATCACAGCGGCTCTGCCGGGTTCTCAGTGTGTAACAGCAATTCAACATCTCCTTGTTACCTAGTAACCAGGGGACGCTGAACTGTCATGAGAGCTTGTCGGAGCCGGCTTTGATATCAGCGCCGCCTCCGACAAGCTCTCATTGTAATGACAGCTGGTCCCGTCCAATAGAAAACAGTTGGTCAGAGCTAGCTGTCACTGCTAGCTCCGCCCTATAATTTTCTCCTTTTTTTCTCCTTTTTCTATTCTGCTCAGTACCACAGAGGTACCGAGCAGAATAGCTGAGCCGAATGCCACTTAGCGGCATTCGGCTATTCACTCACTGCTGTTCGGCCCCTATGAGAATAGGCCCAACAACAACGAGTAGCCTGCCGATCCAGATGTTGGATCAGCTGAGTCAAACTCCTTCTGCACAGACCTCTGACATTTCCCTTTTGAAATAGAAAAAGAAATTGAGGACACAGAGTCCTCAATTTCTTTTTCTGCAGCCACAGCACTCAATGAATGGGAAGCACTCAGCACAGAGGCTTCCCATTCATTTAGAAACTGCTGATAGTAAAATAGTTACTATCAAGCAGTTTATGAATGGGAGAAGCCTCTATAGTGAGTGCTACTCCCCATTCATAAATTCATGAATGAACAGGCTATGATGTAAATCACAGCCTGTTCATTCATAACTGGGGACACATAGTAATATGTGTCCCCTGTTATTTACACACACCGGAGTGATCAGACGATCACTCCGGTGTTTGCTCTGCACAGCGGGATTGATAAATATCAATCAGGCCATGCTACAGAGCCGCTGTCATCCGGAAACTGACAGGATGACAGCGGCTCAGATCTCTATACTGCTCTGCCACCCTGAATTGCAGCCAGCCGCCGCTCGCTCCCCGCCCCCCTGCCGGTGATTTTACTTCGGATCCCCACTGCCACAGACCCTACAAGCGGGGGACAGCAGCGGGGATCCATGCCAACACAGTTCCCTGCCTGAAGCGTCTCCAGGCAGGGATGAGAGACTGCAGATGCCGGCAGCCGGACGCAGCGGTGCCGGTGGGGGGGGCGCCCGGTATTTTGGCTAATAGCGGTCATCAGCGGCTTGTGAGCCACTGATGACAGCTATTAATTTGAAGGGGACAGTCTGGGGAACAGTTCTGCTATAAGCTGATGGTCGCTAAAGCCATGAGCTTTAGCGACCATCAGCTTATAGCAGAACTGTAAATGCCACCGACATAAGGCATACTGAGCTGGCCAGCTGGGAACTCTTTTGTTCCGGCGTATGCCTTACGGCGGTGGCAGCGAAAGGGTTAAGTGATGTTAAAATCACTGCTCCTTTGAATACTGTAATTTTTTTGTTTTTTTTGGCATTTATTCCTGTCCCCCAGGGCAGTACCCGGACCACCATACAACTTTTATGGCCAATAACTTGCATATAAGTCCTCTTACAGGGGTCATTTTATTTTGAACGTTCGACCCCCATTGACTTGCATTGAGTTCGAGTTTGTATTCGAACTTTTCGGCCGTTCGAATACGAACCGAACACGGCTGTGTTCGGCTCATCACTAGTTGTGAGGTCACACTAGGAGGAAGGTGGGGGTGTGAACCGAGGTCTGAGCATTGTTTGAGAGACGTGGGCTGAGCAGGAGTTGAGTGGGGTTGTGTATTGTGAACTGAAGGGGTTGGATGGCTGAAGGATTGGAAGCCAAAAGCAGAGAAGGGGAGGAGCAGAAATCCATTGAGTAAGCTAGGAACCGTGAGAGAGGGTAAACTGTGAGTGAGCTGCTGCAGGCTAGATTGAGCACAGGACATTGAATTAAAAGAAAAACAGGAGGGTGGTTGCCTTAACCTGATTTAAATCTGTGCTGTGTGAGAACAATAGGAACTGCAGGAGTTGTTTGATCAATCAGCAACTGCAGAGAGGGGTTTCCATAAGTGGGTGTAATACGCATGGGCTGAGAGGGAACAGACACACGCAACCGAGAGTGGAGTGCCAAGAGGGAGAGGGTGCTGGGGGTGGTGAGTGAAGTGAGAGTGAAGAAGATCATTGTGAACTATTTTACTGCAATGAACTGTGATACAGTGGGGTTGATTTACTAACCTAACCACACGCACGCACCAGGTACGTGTGATTTTCACACAGCAAAACGTATTTATCAACCAAAAAGTCTCTAAAAGCATATTTCCACTAATGCCAAATATGGAAAAATCATGCACATGATGCATATATAATGCTGCTTCACAGTTTAGACAAAAATGGTTAGCTCATGCATTTACATTCCTGCATTCATCAACGCAAGCAACACAACATAGAGCTAATTTACACCTTGCAATTCATGCAGGGCTTTGCACAACACAACTGCTGGGTGTGTACACACTACAAAGGTGTTTAGATTCCACCCATAGATCATGCTGGGAGGGAACACACTAAAGAGGTGTATTCATGTTCGTGGTGTGTTTATAAGGTTAGTAAATCAACCCCAGTATGTGTAAGACTGCACTACTGGGACAATCTGTGATATTGTGGGACTGCTTCATTGTGCTTTATTGGGATAATCTGTGATAGTTATCTGTGATTCATTGTGCTCACTAGGATAATCTGTAATATTGTGGGAAAGCTTACTGAAAAATTCTGTGATAATTGTGGGACTGTTTTAACTGTGATAATCTGTAAGATAACCTTAACTGATGGGGTAAACAAATAAATAAAATAAATAGATAAATAGTCCTTTGGTTACCCCTGCATTAACTTACTCTCATTTTTTTAAATGGTAAGAGAAGACAAAGTGACAGTAGCACAAATATTGCAAAACAGAGCTCTTCCTCCATTGACACAACTTCTTTCTTATTGTCATAACCAGTGCACTGTGTGTTTGGAATATTTACAACGTTCTCACTTTGTGCACTATCTCTCTCCACCCCTCACCTCCTTACCAGACCTAATGCAACTTTAGAAAATCATCAAGGCCTTCCCCACTGTGTGAATCATTGGGAGAGGAATTTAGGAAGCACTCATGAGGAGCTTGATTGGGACAAAGCTTTCATTTTTGCCCACCAAGCTTCTGTTTCTTCTTAGCTTCAGGAATGCAACTATAAGATCCTGTCAAGATGGTACTTGTGTCCTACCTCCATACACAAATTTGATCACTTGATTTCTGTTTTTTTTTTGGCAGTGCTCGAAGGAACCAGGGACAATGCTGCATATTTTGGGTACATGTCCGCTGGTGTCCTCTTTTTGGGCACATGTTCTCAAATTGTACTATAAGATTACTGGTGATGATGTAACCTCCCCAAATAACATTGTTGTCTATGATACCAGGTACATGTAAACAAACCAAAAAGGAATTATTGCGTAATTTTCTTATTGCTGTATCGCCAGATCTTGGCATATTCCACATGCCCATTGTATGTCATAGTGGGTATGTGAAATGGATTCTATCTGTTGGCTGGAGAAGGCAATCTCCTAGGAAAGGGACACTAACACAGCCTTCTCTGTGACCTTGTCTTCTTGGATTTATTATAGGGATACAGATACTGTATCTTGAAATCCTTCTTGTTAGTTTTTGCTCAATGATTAGAGCTGTTTATTCCAAGTGAAGAGATGGGGGAGAAAGAGAGACTGCCCCGCCCTCTTTTTCTTCTTTCTTTTTCTCTTTCATATATATATATTATTTTTGTGTGGGTCTAATTCTAATCGGATGTTATTATAATTACATTCACACTAGATAATAGGTTTTTACCAGATGGTTTTTATTGTGACAAGTAGGGTATTTAAATTTTCTTTCTGTTTTGTATATTGGATTATGTATGTTTGATTGAAATATGTATGTAGATGTGATGTATGTTAGTATCTTTCTTGTTCTTTTCCTAATAAAAATTGAAGAAACATAACATCTGGGAATTAGTTTAAAATAAATCTATTAACTGTACATACTTTTTTTTGGCATGTGCTGCCTCATTTCTAGTACACTTTTTTTTCTCTCTCCTTTCTTCCTTTTCTTCTCTTACACATACTGTTCTATGTATTTACTGCCTTTTTTCCAGTATATAATATTTTCTCTTTATTTGCACATAGTTTTTCCTTTTCTAGTATTCACTGTCTCACTCTAAATTTACTGTTTTTTGGGGATTGTTTATATTATTTTCCCATATACACTGTTTCCCCTCACTCTGCAAACAATTTGCTCTATACACATTCCATTCCTTAAATATGTTCACACTTTCTTCTCTCTTTTGTATTCACTGTCTTCCCTCCTGCATACATTATTCCCTTTCTATTTGATACATATGGTATTTTTTTTAATTCACACTCTCTTGTCTATTACACATTTCTTCCCTTTTCCTTGACATGCACTGCTTTTTTCCCCTCTAGTATACACAGTCTTTCGTACACACTGCCCCATCTGTTCACATTTTTCACCTTCATATGAATGCACATTTTG